>NC_133904.1:1800000-2025000 GCF_964199755.1 Larus michahellis | reverse complement strand
AAAGCACCAATGCCTTGTATGCCAGCAGCAAACGGCTGTGTCTGTCCTAGAGAAGTTAAGTTAAGGATGCTTGTATTTGTACTCGTGATTTGCTACTTCTGAGCAAGTTACCTTTAAATGGGCCAGAGCTACTGCCTGTATCTAAGCTCAGCATTCTAAAACGGAGCCCTAAAGAGCTGTGTGTTACGCTAAAGCTTCTTGCAGCTTTCACATCTTTTCCTCAAGATGGGAATTGTTCCAGTCTTCTCAGAAAAACTTTAACCAAGGAACTTTGTGCAGTCTGTAAACATCTGAGTACCGAGCTAGCTTTAATGTTAAAGTTTTGGTATTTACTTGTTTTAACTTATTTTATGTTCCGCAGTATGCCACGAAGCCATCATTCTCCTGAGCTAGCGGTTCAGAGTGCACTGCGCTGCTGGGCACGTTAGGACTTCGAGTTACAGAGAACAGCTCAGCTGAAAGTCCTTTAAGTGCAACTCGCTTTGTTTTGCAACACGCTCGATGTCTAAGTGGAAGTTGCACGCCATAACGTTTAGAGCCTGGGGGGAAGAGGAGAATGGATTGGCTCTGTAGTGTTATTTGCTCGATACGTGTCTATTGTTAGAGGGTCATTTAATAAGATATATAGCATTTAGATAGTGGCTGCCACACCTGGAAGTGCAAATTCTTGGCGTGATGGTGTCTTGGAGGACATTTATATTAAGGGTTATTCTATTCTAGCTAATGGGCAGCGTTGACTTTTACAGATCCTCCTGCCATCCCCAGCCCTGTCCTGTGTACACAGACCTCAAAGCAAAATGTGTTTAACTTGTGACTGTTTTTTTTTTTCCTTCTCACTTTGTCTTCTGTAAGATGTGCCTCCTGGGGAGTAACAGAGGGACCTGCGTATTTGGCTAATACGCACTCTTCCTTCTACGCAAGGACCTTTTGAGAGGGAAAGTCTCTTTACTATCTGGTACCGTACAGCTGTTGTTGCTACCATGAGTATTAAAGATTAGAAATGCTTAGTGATGTAAGACTGATTATTTTGGGTCAAATTTTCCCCTTGGCTGTAAGGAGGTCCTAAAACTCACGAGGGGTAGGAGCAGAGCCCCTCTCCTGCAGCTGCGCTGTACAGCCCGGCCCCGTAGGAACCCCCAGACACGGGTGCAGAATTCCCCACCTACCTTAATGACGATCAGAACGGCAAAGAGTGACGAGCTGGAGCTCGCCTCTCCCTCCAAAGAGACAGTGCTCCCAGAATGGCACGGCTTGTGGATGAGCCGTAGTGTCATAGGAGGAATAGAGCTGCAAGGGTGGGATCGAGCTGCCTTAAGGATCTTCAGCCCCCATGGAGCTTCATGCCAGAGTAATAATTTGCTGACGTTGTTGCAGTTGAAAACTCTGAGTCTTTTTTCCTGACGTCCCTTACTGTGTCTTTTTATGTGACGGAGAATATTTTGGACTTCCGGCTCCTAAAATTGTGGTTAAACGGGTCTGGGGAAGAGACTGTTTCTTGAAATGGGGCCTTTGCTGGCAGCATGTTTACCCCAGGCTGTGCCCCTGGAGCCTGGCTAAAAACTCCAGAGCTTGATACAGGGAGAACCTAGAGGTTGTTAAAAATGGTGAAGCAGAAGTAACGTTAAGACCTTGATTCTTTATAATAGTTGCTTATTATATTTGCGGTCATAGGGTTTTTGTACAACTGTTCCATGTTCCACCAAAATGCAGCAGGAATCTGAAGGTTAATGTTCTGTTCATTCGTAATCATCTTTAATTCATAGAATTTGTTGATATCTGAACTAGTTAAGAAGTTGCTTCTGTATTACCTAGGTACCCTGGACTTTTCTCAAGCTCTGTAAGGCGGTGCACTATGGAATAAAAAGTGTCCGTGGGAGGTTTTAGGCGTTACACAGTAGTGAGATTTTTTTGGAGCTGTTTTTAAAGTCTTAGTGAAATATATAAGACACTGCAGGTCACTTGGGCAGTTTAAAAAGTCTGTTTGTTCGTTTTCTAGGTCTTAAATTTACTTGCAGAAATTCTGCAGAATGAGTGAATGATTTGAGAAGCAGGATAATTTAACAAAAAAATGTCAAGCGCGGTGGTTCTTCTCAAATCAGAGTAAACTATGCCTGATAGGTTTTTTTAGTTAAATTATGTTATTGGGCTTTTAATGGCATTGGTTCTGGGATTATTTTTTTAATGGCAAAATCAGCGAGGAGCATTGTGTGAATAGGATTCATGCCTGCCAGGACCTTTGTTTTTTAACATGTGGTAACTTATAGTGAAATCTGATCCAGCTACAAATAAGACACGCTCATTTAAGCAACAGTCCTAATCGTAGCAGCATCTCCTGCCATGATAAGACTCCTGCTTCTGGTCCAAAGATGAGGATAGACTAGTCATTAATGGAGTTCATCCTGCAACACAGCCGGCAATAAAGGCAGTCTGCTGTTATTTGAGAGCTGAGAGTAATTTAATATTCTAGCGCTCAACTTAGTTTGTCTCCAACTCACCGAAATGTTCTATGGAAAGCACTGAGCAGTGCAGATGAATCCCTATTGGGAAGGACATGCATCGCTTGCTGTGCGTGCAGCCTTTCCAGAAACACTCCGACAGGAAGGAGAATGGAGTCCTGCTGGAAGCAGGAGCCATTGCCTGGCTTGGAAGATGTCCTAGATGTGGCCCTATGTTTCACGATCATGCAGCCAAAGAATTTGCAATGCAGTCTACTCGGCACCAGGATTCTGCCACAAAAGCGCTAGGTGCATTTAAAAAAACAAAATTTTTGTTATCGGAAGCCATTCTAGATGATAATTTAGAAATGCAAACAACAGAGCCTCCGAATAATACCATTAATATTGCAGACCCCAGAAACGATGCATGGGAGAAATGCAGGCCACCTCATTTCACTTAGTGGGTTGACTCTGAAACCTAAAGATTGCAAGTAAAATCAGTATGCTTTTTAACTTTTCTTGCTGCTCACGGTCTCAGAATGCCTCACGTGATGATTTTCTTTAGCTGACAAAAAAATCTTAACTGTTCCCTTCTCAGCCTCCCACTCTCCAGCAACCTCCCAGACAACCTACATGGTCTGGTTAAGTCATCTCGCTGCTGATGTCTGCAAGAGCCGCTCAGTAAATCAAATTCCACTTCCAAACAGAGATTATGAGAACTGTAGCCTTGATCGTAATTATGCATTTTCCTTTTACTGCATTAGAACATTTTCAGTTTAAAAGGTAAATGAGGGGGCTCTACATTGTCAGTTTGGTAAGCAGTGGGTTACTGGGCTCTGCGACTCTGCAGCAAAAATGTGGGGTTAGGTTTTCAGGGAAATCAGAGCTCTGATCATAGGCTATTTTGTGTTCCTTGCAGCCGGTTGAAAAGTGGCATTGTTTTCAAGATTCTTCCAACCTGTAGTTACTCGTTTCCGTGTTACCTTGTTGTCAAAATGTATTAGGTAGGAAAGTATTGGTTAGTTACTTCCTCAGCTGTGTTCCAGGTGCGGTATTTCTAAAACTTTTCCTGATTTCCTTTTCCTGATTGTTCGTCAGATCAGCATTTAGTAGAACGCCTAGGTGATTGCAGCTTGTGTATGAAGATCCCAAAAGGCCGACCCTGGCAGCTCTCGGTTTTTCAGCACGTCAGCTTCCCCTCCTTCCGATCCCGTTTTTGGCTTTAGAGGTGTCTGCTCTGCATCCGGAGAAGGTTGAGTAGACAAAACTTGCATTGTGGAATGCATCCAATAGGCAGCCCTCCTGACTTCAGCAACTTCTTTAAATTTTCTTTAAGCTCTCCAGGGCTATTTTGTTTGACCTTTATTTAGTTAGAGTATTCCTTCTAGGAAAGCAATTATTGCCAGCCCCTTGGGTGGTTGCTGTAAAGCGGGTTTCGCTGTACTGGAGCGGTTGTGGTCACGAGCTCTGTAGTTAAGCATCAGCTCTAGTTTCTAACCCTTTCTTCTTCATAACCTGCAATAAATTAATTTTGTTTTCAAAGTTTCCATAGCTTGTCTCAGTGTAATAGCGACTTAGGTGTTAGTTTTGGCATATTTTTTTTTTTTTAAAACTGGACTGAACTAGGGAGAAAAAGAACTTGATTTTTGTCCATCGCTTTTATTAAATCATTGCATTATTCCAATTACATTAGGACTGAAGGAATGAGGAGTGAAGACTTCCAAGAGCAAATCCTAATTTCACAAATCGGAGGCAGCCTTAAAAAACCTGCCTGTTTTGATGAGCCATGCAGAAATTTAAAAGGAAAAATTAATTCGTTGTACTCATGAATCCTTACTCTGATAGCTTGATGAGTAAGTAGTGAGAAGCTTTCCATGAGTTTCTTGAGCATTTCTGTTAAGTGCCCCCACAGAGATACTCGGTCTCACAAGACTGCAGTTTAATCTAGCTCAAGGACTTCACAAACTCCACAAATCAAAGACCTCTTTTTTTTTTTTTTTCTTTTTAAATCTGTTCTCTAGAAACATTTAGCAGCATCAGTTAACGCTAGCGCAGTGTTAATGCTGAGCTATGAAGCATTGCAGTGTCAAGAAAATTTCACCTTTTCCCATGGAAAAAATATCTTGCACTTAATACTTGTATCCTATATAGTTGTTTCTATTCCCTTCTTTTTTCGCCTGCTTAAATATATCCTTTTATTTATTGCTACGGCATGGCCTTAAAGATTCACAGGATGTTCCGCTTGATCAAATAACCCAATGAAGACCGTTCCCTCTCGAGTGCGGAATTTCTTAACCTTCTGCATCAGTCCTACACTTTGCTATTTCTATAAATGAAGCAGAAAAGTCCCAAGGCTCAGATTGAAAGAAGACTTTTTTTTTTTCTTTTTTCCTTTAGGAATTTCTCTTTAGATTCTCAGGTATTGATTTAAATGTGTAACGGCTATATTTAACCCTAAAAATTTCTGGAGTTTTGAAAATTTCCGTGCAAGAAAAGCTGGTGTGAGGATGTACATGTGTGTACGCGTGTGTACACAAACTCACCATAATTTATCGTGGGGATAAGTTGGTTTAGGGTATACTTTTATTGAGACAGAAACTGTGACCTTACTAGTGTATGAGATTGAGAGACTTTATAGGAACAAGGTAAAACCACAGGTAGGAATTGCTGAATAATTACCTTTAGACCAACCTGAGCAAGAACCTTCCCAAGAGGGCAAGCTCATTTAATGGTTCCTAAAACTCAATCTCGTGGATGTCAATGGTCATGCTTGATTATTTGCAGCAGTGTTTTATGAAAAAGCAATAAAAATGCATTGGGAGTGTACAGAGGAAAAAGGGAACAATAAATGGTTTTAGTTTTTCACTTGAGTCCCTTCGGTGTGAACAGGTAGAGGCTACGTTTCATGCTGCTGTGCCTTAGCTATTTGAAATGTGCGTGTGTGTGTGTATCTACCCAAAACACTGCTGTGCTCTGCTAGCTTATGATCGACAAGAGACCAGCAATGAGAGGAAAAAATTCTTATGTTTGTTTTAGAGAGAAAGCAATTACAGTTACGGTTAAAGGATTAACCTGTTTTCCAGCTACCTGTATGCTTATCTGCAAGGCCCTTTAGAGAGCCACACTAACAAGTACAGAGCTTGGCGAGAGGTAGAAAATGTCATGTCGTACACTCTAGATTATTCCTGACGTTAATTACACTCTTCCGCGTCTTTCCTTCCCTCTTCTGGGCTCTGAAAAATATCCCACAGTAGCAAATGCTGCAAAAGTGACAACCGAATAGCCCCGAGTATCTACGGACTTATTTAACCAGAAACATCTCAGTGCCTTCGGTACGAATGTAGGTTACGCATACGTGATATTTTCAAGAACTTGGGGAGCAGGTAGTGCTGCGGAGAGAATAGCCGGTTCTCACGTGATCTGAGGTGTTAAAGGTAGGCTGAGTGTTTTGGTGGATAAAACACTGGCCTTTCGACCTTGGTTCCCGTCCAGCTGGAGATCTGGAAATAAATGAGTTTACTGCTGACACTCCAATCCCAGCAGACGAAACTTCACACCAAAATGCCCCCACGTATAATTTGTCACATTTGGCATCTGCTACTAAGAAAAGAGCAAGAAGCGACCTGGCGCAGAGATGTAATCATCTTTCACCTTCCTGCTGGAGGTGGGAGTATAACGGGGACAATCCAGAAATGCTTTCAAGTCTGGGCCTCTGAGCCACCTCCAGACATCGCTGTCTTCTGCAAACTTGTTACTTGTAGGAAATCACCTGCCATTAGGTTTGTGCAAGGCTTTTGAAGTAGATTGGCTAGAAAGTCAGAAATGGATTTTATTTATTTATTTTTTTTTAGGAACGCTGTAGAAGAAAGTTGTCCTTGTAGGAGTACATCTGAACGTGTACAATATTGTAGCTCCTTGGTCTCGTTGGCACAGCTCGGTAGCTGCGGTGCATTTATTACGTGTAATTGCACTTTCTGGTGTATCTAAAATTTAAGTTTGTCTGGAAAAAAAAAAAAAAAAAAATCACTATTTGGCCACAAAGTAAAATGCAGTCACTATATTAAAAATGTGTGTATTCTTTGAAAGCTTTAGTAAAAGAGAAGCTGGAGTGCATAAAAATCCTTTAATCCTAGAGATTTTTTAGGCAGAAGTGATAAACCAGAAATGCTTTGTGAAGCACACACAATATTTATTAAATACTGCCGTTTCAGCTTCAACGGACGAGTTGCAGAATAGGAGTATCTGCCCAGAGGAGATGATAATTTCAAAGGCAGGGTGTGCTGGGGAAACCCAGAGGAGAGAGGAACTGAAGTTTGGTTTGCTGGGTTCTGCTAACTTCCCTCTTGTGGCCGCCGAGCCATAGGACCATGGCATTTCCTTCTGCACAAGCATCGCACTGAGGAGAGAGTATTGCAAAATAGCAGGAGCTGTGGGGAACGGGGAAATTTAACCCTTCACAGAGGGGGAGGGAGCGAGGAGCTGAGAAGAGGGGCGTAAAATCTGTTTGCCCTGAACGAGGCGATCCACGGGGAGCACCGGCCTCTGTTGCCCGCGAAGCGGAGCTGAGCTCGTCTTCGAGCCTGCGCGTCTGTGCAGCCTGGCGTTCTTCTGGGGACGTCTCGATGACGGGCTGCCATCGTTCCGCACCGTGGCTGCCCATCAGGCAGACCCCCGAAGGAGGAGGCAGGAGGAGCACAGGTTTGATCTTAACACGCAGCTGGGGGCTTTGCCATTGCCTTCGTGAAGGTTTTAGGTAGAAAGCTATATCTGCGGATTTTCCTGTTAATGGGAGATTGTGGGCTTTCTCTTTCTTCAGAGAGGATGTGATAAATCTTTGACTTCTGGTGGCTTTGAGAAAATATTTCATGCTCAAGAAATTGTCTGTTGGAGTAAGACCTCCGAAGGTGTGTAAAGCATGGGATGCTTTTCATGTAGATTGCCAGTCAAGAACTACTCCCAAATTTCATCGACGTAAAATATTTCCAAACTAAATAAGCAACTCAAAGCTGTATCTGTTCAGTTTGCCTCTTGAGTTTGTCCAGGTAAACCTCCAAGCTGGACAGAAAGGAGGGGAAAGTTGCCTTATCTGTATTTATTTGTGGGTTTGCTGGACATTATTGCCTGAGCCTTAGTAGCATCTCTGCTGCTGCTCTGTTTAGTGAGATCAAGCAGATCAGGAGACATTTCAAATAATAGGTTTGAGAATTAGGTGAGGATAATGGTCAGACCTGTAATTCAAGCTTTTATCACATAGGTTACAAAGAATTGGTTGACTTCTGGACACACAATTAGGTGGTTCGCTCTTCCCTTGTTCAGACCTGTGAAAAAAAGGGGAAAAAAAGAAAATACAGATAGTAATGTTGTCACTCCCTTCAAAAGGGAGTGCTTTTGAAGGGATTGTCTCAGTGTTCTCGTTCTCAGGTCTTCATTTAGATAATGTGACTTCCCCTAACTCCATGGAAGTCAATAAGGTTTATACCAGAGCCGTGGCACTCTATAAATTAAATATTAGGAGCAGTGTTTGAAGTTTAAAGCCCTCCCTCCTCCTGCTAGCTCACATTTTCTGCTGCTGTGCTTTTTTCTTTATGCCTGAGCACCTTGCTGACAAGTGCTAATAACAAAATGCCAAGAGAGGGTCCAGTCGGAGTTACCGCACATTAAACATTCTGAACTTGTCCTTTTGCTCATAGATTGTGCATAATTAATAATTAAACGGTTTCAGTTGTAATGGGTTGACCTTCTTGAACCGTTCATTATTCACAAGGCAAAGGCATCACTCAAACTTTTTTCCTATTGCCCTTCCCCATTCTCCCTGGGTGTGCACAGTTCGGCTGGTTTGGAGAACTCAGAGGCTGATCTTGCCTTCTCCAGCAGCAGATCCCGCTTACGGAAACACTGCTTGGGTGCTTAGGGAAATAGCCAGTCTTGGGAATAAGCTGCCTGGGGATGTAGGAGGCCAGTGGTACATTGACGTTTACAACCATTACTGCCATTTTGGCAGCATCCCCAATACATAGGTCTTTGTGATACTGGTTAAAATATAGGGTGTTTAATGAAAATGGAAGAACCATCTCCTAGTTTAAAATGAGTATACTTGTTCCTCACTTCTTTAAAATCTTGGTTTTCTACTTTTTTTTTGCCTCTGTAGTATGATTTCAGTGTGCAGGTGGGTAAAAAAAAAAGGCAGGTCATCGGTGTGCAGCTGGACCATTCCCTGTGGCTCCATCAAACGTGAACGTGTACACTTGGTGTAGACCCATGTAGGTTTGCTTTATTTCCTCATTTTCCCATCCCTTTGAGTCTCAGCCAAAGTCCAGGGAACTTCAGGGTACAAAATAGGATGTATTTATTTTGTGTAGTTTGGGAACTTTTGCTTTTGTACAACGCGGTGATTGCTCAAGTTACAGAGGTAGCAATAGCAGCGCTCTCTCATCAGAAACAGCTCTAACGACAAAATACTCCCACCTTTCTGCTACTCAAATGGTCTTGCATAGAACAATATCATAAATTGAAATATTTCAGTCATTGGTTTCCCTGGGTAGATGCGATAACTGAAGGGATGTTGTCTCTTTCTAAGGTAAAATGCAGCATTTCAGGCAGCTTTTCAGTGTTCACCTTTGGAAGCTGTTGAGGGTCCGTATTTTCCTGGTTCAGCTAAAACCAAAACCTGCCTCCTCCTCCCCTATCTTACCTACGCTGTAACATGACAATTGGCTCATGTGTATAGGAGTAAGATTAAAGTTTTTATCTGCACTGATCTGTTTGCCCTCAAACACGTTTCCCGGCAAGTGTTTTCTTGAGATTGATGGACTCTCCCAAAAGGCTTGCATTTTGTCAGGCAACTAGCCAGTAAATCTGTGGGGCGCCCGGTCTGAAATCCTTGGGAAGACTGTATTAAAGCTAGTTTTCATGCGGAAATCCAGTTGGGGTCCATCTCCGTGCACACGCACAGTCTCTTCCTGAGCTCCTGAGAGCAAACCAAGCAAGGCATGGCCATGGCTGACAGATCCATGGCAGAAGAGAGTAGGCCTGGATGGTGACGAAATACCTCACTGTACAGAAAAATGTGCCAAAAAAAAAAAAAAAGTAGCGTTTAACATTTACTTTCACCCAGGTGAAATTTTCTCCCGCGTTTGTGCAGCAGCACCTTGTCTCCTGGCTGTGCTGCATTAACACTGATGTTGGAGCAACTTCTTCCCTTGCCCGCGTGAACCCCGACGCCGCCTTGGCTGGGGATAGCCACGGTGAAACGCTGGTGGCTTCAGAGCAGTTCATGGGCTTCTGTTCCCCTCTCGTAAGGAAGTTTCACTCTATTATGGGTCTGTCATCTCTTCCTGACTGCAGAAATTATCACCCAGCAAATTAGCGTGAAGTGCCGTATTCCTTTCCTGTTCCCCAGCACGGACGGATCCGACCCAGCAGCCCTGTTACAGGGGAGATTGTAGGAAGGTCCTCACTTACATTTTACTTCAAATAAATAGGGGGGTAGATCACAGAATCCCAGAGCGGTGGGGGTGGGAAGGGCCCTCTGGAGATCACCCAGTCCCACCCCCTGCCAGAGCAGGGTCACCCACAGCAGGTGGCACAGGAACGCCTCCAGGCGGGGTTGGGATGTCTCCAGAGACGGAGACTCCCCCACCTCTCTGGGCAGCCTGTGCCAGGGCTCTGCCACCCTCACAGCAAAGAAGTTCCTCCTCGTGTTGAGATGGAACTTCCCATGTTCCAGTTTGTGCCCGTTGCCCCTTGTCCTGTCGCTGGGCACCACTGAGAAGAGCCTGGCCCCATCCTCCTGGGGGCCAATACTTAAATACCATTTAAGTATTTATAAGCGTCGGTTTTGTCCTTTTGCTGGGCAGAGCCAGCTCCCTGGGGAATGGGCTCCAGTAGCTTCGCTTTGTATTTTTCAAAATGATGTGTAATACACGGCCGGAGTGTTTCCTACCTGCCCTGCTTCGGGTCTGTCCCAGCTGGGAAAGCGGCATTGGCCACTTGAGGTGGAAGCCCAGGAAGGCTCTGCTGGACGAGAGAAAATGGTGGGCAGAGGCCAAACCTGCTGGGCTCCGGGCTGACATTTTGCCCTGCATTTTCTGTATTAACATGAATAATTTTCATGCGCAGTTCTTTGAAGTGGAGAAAGTTTAATTGCGCTGCTTGTTTCCTTATGTTCCTTCGACTCTCCAGTGGAAACCTTCCTATATTGATGTCATTTATAAGTTTAGAAACAATAACCTCTCCCTCACCCGGTCTAAGTTCAAAGAGAATTTGGGCATGTTATATCAAACACTCCTTGTGTTTAATAGAGGTCTTTGAAAATCGTAAAGCAATTTTGGCTTCTCCTTTTACTCTTCAGTTACTTTTGATTTAATTGTATTTTCCAGCAGTTTCCAATTGTTTGAATTGGAAACAAAGCCTTAATAAGAGTTCTAGTTAATTTTCTGTCTTGTAATTACCGATCTCATTTTTCTGATAATTGGCCACAGCAATTATATGTATATTTACTAATCACATAGGAGGCTCTGCAGTTGGGTCTATCTGCCACCATTGATAATGGCACACACATTGCAGAGGTGCTTTTATCATCTTCTTTTTTCCACTACATCAAAGCTATTTCCTCGCATTCTCAATAATGAATACATGCATGCATTTGACACAGTTGTGTGCTAGAGAAATTGTTTGGCTCCCACCAAATGCTGCACGCTCTGAGTTTCTTGCCTGCAGCGCTGGAAGGTTGTATGTAATGATATATTGCTCATCCAAATGGCCAAAGCACTCCAAAGCACAGTGAGATTAAAATAAGTCATTCCTTTGTTAATTTAAATAGGTGCATGTATCATACTTTGCAGGGTACTTTGTGCAGGGATGTCAGGGAGGAAAAAAGCCGCCGAAAGGTATTTTTAATAGCAAATGAGAATAGATGAGAATGGAGTCATTTGCAGCTGCCTGTTTTATGTGGCTCTCTTGTTCCAACTGTAGGTCTAATGAGATGACACTGTTAAAGTACTCTGCAGTGTAATTTCATTACATCCTGAGCTGTTACACTATAAACACAGTGGAGCTCTCTGTCATTCTTGGAAAAACTCCTAAATTCGTAAAGCCCTTCTTTGCAAATGGTGGTGTTGTTTGTTCCCTGTTTGTTGTTTTGCTGTTTTGTGGTTTTTTTTTTTCTTGCGCTCTTAATTTTTTTTCCCTTTTCTTTCATAAATACTGGGTGGTTATTTTCTACCACTAGACTGGTAAATCCTGCTTTTTTTTTTTCCCCCTCTTAAAAATTCTTTCGCCTTTTAAATCTACAACAGACAGCATATGAGGACAGCCTCTAAAATGAATAAGTGTAAATAAACATGAGTGTAAATAAATAGCAAATGCAGTGAAAGAAACAAAGGTCAACACAAGAATAATTTCACAGCTCTTTGTTAATTACAAGACCATTTGTGTGTTACTTAAATAATCATTAATTTCTCATTTACACTTTCCCTACCTTCCTTTTTACCCTGTGGCTATCATTGTCCTTTTTTCACCTCCCCTCAGTGTCTTTCCACATGTTTTTACCCATTGTGTAATACTCATTAGTTGAAATTCAGTGTTTTATAACACATTCGCAGAAGAATTTGTACCTTTCTCCCTCAAATTCTCGGCGTGAAAAGGGGGCTTTGTCGCGTCCTTTTTTTTTTTTTTCCGTGTTGTTGTTGTTGCTGTTATATTACTCTCCCTCTAAAAAAAAAAAAAAAAAAAAAATTATCTTCTCTCCTTCTGACTCTCTGCTTCTTGTTTCAATCCAATCCCAGGAATCGCCCGTCCTTCCAGCCGGGGAGTTCTCTGAGCCATTTGTACACTTCATCACTCAATGGTAAGCTCAGTTTGCAAACATGCCATGCCCTCAATGTAAATGATACATGCCATTAACTCTGCAGCTCGGCGAGACCTTATGGCTTTCCTTGCATCCTTTCTGAGAGAAGAGGGACTTGGGGGCCTTGGGCAGATGGGGCAGCAAAGCTAAGCAAACTGTTTAAATTATGTAAACGTTATTTACACAAAGGGTCGTAAAAGTACTTACAAGGGTTTTTTCCTGTTTTAATAAACCCGCCCTGAATGTGGGTGCGGGCTTGTGCTCTGAGACCCCTCCGAATTCATCCGGGGGGTAAAGGGGCCGCAAAGACTCGCGTGTATAATATCATTATTCAGGGCTTTTTAAAATATTACTTATAAAATTGCCTCAACGTTTAGAAGGGCAAGCAGCCTTGATTAATTCATTGGCTTTTCAGTAAGTAATTTTTACTGAGAGTCGTATTTTAAAACACACCACTGGGTGTATTTTCTTTCCTTAAAACTGAATAGTTCATTGAAAACCTTTTAAATTAAAGGAGAACTGGGGAGAGGAGGAATTTGTAGAATAAAGAAGACAGTTCTTGAGTGACTAGAGGATAAAAATCTTGAGGGTAAGCTATCCTAAAGAAACAAAATGAAGGGAAGATCTTTTTTGTTTTTAACTCTTCCTCCCCGCCCCCCCCCCCCCCCCCCCCAAAAAAAAAAAAGGCATTAATTTATGTATGGCAGAAGAAACAAGCTTGAAATTTGTACAAAAATGATGTGTTTGACAGAGAAGCGAACATGCACGTCCAGGGCTGGCTGCTCAGCTGTGCTAAATCAGATGGAGCCATCACCGCGCGTGCCGAGAGGGATTCCTGCGTCAGGGATGGGTCCTGGGCCCAGACAAGGCGCTGGGAGCCCCCGGCCCCACGCGGGTCTGTGGGTCGGGCTCCACGGCACTATCAGCGTCTCTGCTGGATGCTGGGGCCACTGCAGCGAAAGTCACCAAATAAAATTGAATTTTGAATACCTAACATATGAGAAAGTACCTCTCGGGACTGACGTAGTATGTAACAATACAGACACAAAAAGCAGTCTGATTATCGGTTAATTAAAGTAACTAAATAATTAAAGTTTGTGTAACATAGGACTCCGTTTTCAGTAGTTTCAGTTTACAAAGAGCAATGCAATTTGGAGGACGCTGCAGCGCAGCTAACTGATACGCGTGGGGGCCGAGGCTTTTTTATCCCTGAAAAAAATTGATGACAGACTGTTTCAAAAAAAAAAAAAAAAAAAAATTCTCATTGAGGCAGAGGGAGGGATAACCTGTGTTAAAATTTCCACAGATGTCAAACTGAAGCATAACTGATGGTGGCTAATAGCCTTGTTTTCCCTGGGGACGCAGCTACTTTGGACTGTCAGATTAGAACTGCTCCCAACCTACTCGTCAGGCAGCCTGCGTTACTCACTAACGCCTGCGTTATTTGGGGTGCTTGTAGTTACTTGTAGGGAAGGGAAATTTGTATTGTTAATACCTCCGATTTACAGCACAGATCAGCCAGTGTTTTAGATACGGTGTTACATTGGCTGTACTTCTCAGCGGGAGGCATTACTGTTTAAAAAAAGCAAATAAGAAACCATATACTATTCAAGTAATCGATTCCTCATAAGTATTAGAGATGTCAAGTGAACGGCGTCTCAGACTTTATGACTTTATGCCAATTACGCCATAAACACTGGCTGTTTGGATGTAATCCAATTAGTCAGTAGGCAGCTCCTGATGGTCACCTCTGTGCCATGTTATTGTGTTCCTTCATGCAGCTAAGCACAGCCTTCAATAGCTAATTGCACCTGTTGCACAGAAAACTAGGACTATTTGGATGAGAAACATGATCTTATAAACAGGTTAATGCTGTGTAATGAACTATCACCCTGCAGTGTAATGGAAATAAATGTGAAAAAATGAAGGTAGAAACCCCAGGGTATTGCGCGTTCTCCTGAAGCTGTTTAGTGTTAGAGTTAAATTTCCCACCTGTTTGTATAATACTTTGTGTCGAGCGATGTAATAATTCCCTAGCAAAATGAGAATCAACTTACTGTGCCTTCTGAGCTGACTGGTTTTCAATGATTTTATATTTACACACTTTCATGGTTGCAAACAGTGTAGACCAGTACATCCTTTAAGGGAGGGAAGGGAGAGACCCATTAATGTTTTGGCTGCTGTTGGGAACCCTGCCTTCCATCGGCACGCGATAAAGTTAAGAAACACATAGAATTCCTTCACTCTGTGTTAAAAGAGGGTATCTTCAATATTTAAGCAAGTGGAATAACTGAACAGTTGTTTACGTATGAACATTTTGTTTTATGACACGTAGCATGAAAAAGCAACCAAAGGAAAGGCCGGCACCTGAAGATTTAATGGTAAGTGGAACTTCAGAGCCCCTCAGTATGTATTTGTCTGTGAATACTTTTTATTCATGTAGAAGCATATCCATTTTTTTTCTGCCTTTTTCAGTATGTACAAAATCAAATCTAAACTGTTTCTGGCTTGTGCCGCATATTTACATATTTCCAGAGAGCGCACAAACCAGAGGTGGAATTATGATTCCGCTGAAGTTAATGGGCATTTGACTGTTACCTTCATTGTGGCCAAAGCTTCACGTGTGATTTGGGGAGTTAATGCAGAACTTTAACAGCCAGTATCAAGTTTCAATCAAAACCATTTTGACGCTTAATACACATTTTTTTCAGTTTGTATGTCCAGGGATTACAGCTTAATGTAGGTCACTCTTCGGCGTCATTTGCCAGTCTTAACCTTTCGAAATCTGAAGATTGAAAACAGAGGATACAGTCAAAAGAGAGCATTTTTAATGAAACGCAGGAGGTACTGTTTTCACTTATATTCATGTAAAATGAAATTAGATTGGCTACAGAAGATTGAGGTACTATGTGGCTTTGGTCTGTCCGTAGAAGGGCTCTCAGCGTTGGAATCTGAGCTCAGAGAACACTTCTTTTGCTTGCGACTGTCATTTTCTCAGTAAGGCAATAATAGGGTACCTGCTCCTAGGCTGGTACCTTGTGGCGTGCATTTAGTGCAGAGTGCCGTTTTGACTGGTTTTAGGCAATAGAAAAATACTATCTCAAACAATTATTACAAATATTCACAGTAACTTACACTGTAGAGGAGAGTTGTAGTCCCCTCTGACTCACATCAAATAGCTTTGATTTTTAAATGTTTCATTACTTTTATTCATGTGCTGTGTTCCCTGTAACTTGGAGGTTTATGTAAAATCATCATGATTTGTTTTCATCATGATTTATTTGTGTGTTAAATATCTAGGAATAATTTTAGCAGATTTTAACAAGCTACGGACACGTTTGCGTCATTTCAGTTCTTGTTTATATGCTGCGAACTGCAAGTAGAATAAACAAGTGTTTCTGTTGCAGCTATTCTCTAGTTAAAGGCTAATCTCTGAAGACGCCCTGGGGCAGATATCTCACAATCCAGACTAGTCTCAATTTAGATCCTGGTTAGTAAAGTATTGTGCTGTAAATCTAATTTTAAGGGTATTAACTTCAATAGATCTACCTTCGAAGTTAGGCACCTACTTTAAATACCTTGGTAAGATGAGGCCTTGAAGTTTATTGGAGCCCCTCCACTCGTATGAAAGGCTCACACTGCCTTATTTTGTCTTTTTTATTAACTTTTGATGGCTGGAAAATTCTTGCAGTTAGTCACATCTGAGAAAACTTGGAACAGGTTCTAGAGATGTAGACACATTTACCTTGTGCACTATTATGCTATGGCTGGATAGCTTAGCTATTAAAACAACGGAATAGGGTTTCATAAAACCTATATCTGTTTGTAAATGCATGTTTCAGTGATGCAATAGGCCTGCCACTTATAAATAAAACATCTGCAGATTGCACATACCCCCATAAGTATATATGTATGTTTGTAAGCAATAACACCACTCCAGGGTGTAGAGTCATAAAAACGAGGCCAAAGGGTGAGTGCCTGCAGTACCAGGGAAGTGCACAGATTTATCTTTACAACTACGTGCCCTGGAGTGTGCTAGTCCCCTTTTAAGGAGGTATTTTGTAAAATAATTTTAAAATTATAGCAGCTTAGGAAATAAAAAAAAAAAGCCTTCCTACTTTTTAAACAAAATCTTTTGTTTAATGCATTTTTTTTCCCCTCATGTTACTTCCTATTCAATTATAAATGAACTTGCAACAAGAAGTACTAAAGCATGAGGCAGACTGCTGCTGAAATAAAGAAGTGACCCCGTCCTTGCCTGCGATGTGGCTGACCCTCGCAACCTGCCCTAAATTCCCTGCTCCAGCCTGGTGGGCTCAGAGCACCCTGTGCTTTTCTGTCACAGACTTGCTCTTAGCTCAGTCCTTGTGCGCCAGGCAAGCCCTTCACATTCCTGCGCTTACCCGGTGCTGTCAAGGAGCACTTTATTTATAAAACTCATATGCATGTATACATTAGCATATATATGCCCGCACACATAATACGTCTATATACACACAGCCTATCTCTACATACATAGACATAAGTGTGTGTAAATTACAATACTTTTTTGGAAGACAGGGCCAAAACAAAAGCTGTTAAATATCCTCTGAATTCTGGAATTGCTCACCGCAGTTATCTTTTCTAACTTCACGGCATCCGTTTCTGAAACCCCTGGTGTGATTCTGGGGGGTGTCTCCGTGTTAACTCTCAGAGTGGGCAGAGGGGTGCAGATACCGTCAGTGAAATCCTGGACTCGTCGAGGTCAGCTTACCGGTGATTTAAAACGAGAGCAGGGTTTCACCTTGTTCATTGCGTTGGTTTGGGTTTTATGTTTTATTTGGAAGGAAGGTACTAGCAAGGATGAAAGGTGTAACACGTAATCATCATTAGCTTCAAACAAAACAGCGGAGTGCAGGCTTCCTCCCCTATGGACATTAACCGTACTGGAAGTCACTATTTGGTAACCAATTTAGTATAATTAAAGACTGAAAGCAAAATGAAGGAAGCGGAACATCAGTCTTTTTCTACTCTCCTGATAATCGGTGAATTGTTAAATGCATTTTAAGAGTCGACTAACAATACCTGGAGTGCCAGATTGGCAACTCCACTGAAGTCAGGGGTTACAGCAGGGATGGATTTACGCTGTCTATCATGTCAGGAAGCCCTTTTTTACAAAAGTCGCTGTGCACATTTTGACAGAAAATAGGGCCAAAGCCAAGGCTGTATGAAATTCCTGTATAAAGTCAGGCTTTCTAGTACCATAGATATTCTTGTGCAAGCGAACACCAGATTTCCGTATCAGGTTCCTGTATTTACACTCGGTTGCTGTGGCCTTTCTTCCGTATAGCCACCCACAAAACAAGATGAAACATCAACTTCTCTATGTCGTAATCATAATCAATGATGAAATTGTTTCAAAGTATTTCAAATTAACAGACTTCTTCCACAGAAGTGAAAAAAAAGTAATTTCACCGAGCAATGGGAAGATTTTCCAACCTGGGAAAGGAACGGTCTTTATAATTTCACTGGTGGATGTTCTGAACCTTGTGCTTACAGTGTCTGCTCTTTTGTCTGCGGTTTGTTCCCTCTCAAGAAGAGAAAGGCACACAGTCGATTGAGTTGAACATACTCCTCTTTCAACACCAGGGAAGTCTGCACATCTTCTTAGCATATTCCTCTGTCTCTCTTCTCTCCACTCCCAACAAGAAAAGGAAAATCCTAACGAGTCTTCTGTATAAAGATTAGATTTTTATTTTTTTTTTTCCTCCTGTGAACTTTCTGCTTTCATTGAAAACGTGGAGTTTGGCATCACAAGCCTGGCTCCCAGGGAAATGCAGACATAACGTGTATATTTAGCGATTGTGACGTGGCGGGGTGGGTAAGGTTTAAACTCCTGCTTGTGCCGCGTCGATGGGTGGGCATCTGCGGGCTGGTTTGTCTCAGGAAGCTGTAGATCTGGCTGTATTTACGGTATTTTTCAGAAGCTTTCCATTCTAAGCTCTATTTAATGGAATCTATGCATAGTAAGTAATCAGGTCAGAGAGAAGCAACATCCCCTGTTTGAGATCAATCGCTGGCTAATACTTTATCTAGGCCACTTTATTATCTCATGCTGATTCCATTCCCATTCTCCTCCTCCTTTGTAGCATGCACTTCAGCTGTGGTAAAAGTACGTATCGCATACATATTAAAAACATATACCCATTCTATCTGTATGTAAATGTGTGAGACACAGCTGGATATTGCAGGAGTTTGATTTACTAATAGTTATTATCTGTTCTAGCTGTTCAGAGGCAAAGAGAGTTTCAGAAAACAAGCTAGCGCAGAAATTGCCTTTATGATATCACTATCCTGCTTTGGTAATTGTTTAAAATCTCTTCTTTAGCTGGAAGCTTGGCCTTTTATTTTGCAGATTGTATGCACTTTTCAGAAAGCCAGCAGAATTGTTGAAGTCTTTTGTTGAGTTTTTTTGTTAGTACAGCATTGAACTCTACCATGCTACATATGGCTATTTAAACGAAAGTGATTTACTTAAAGAAATTGTATCTGAAACACCAGAAGTCAAGCGTGTAGCAGTATTTCCCATGGATGCAAAGAAGTCCAGTCTTTAAGATGCTGCTTGGATTTCTCAGGGAAAGTATTGAGCAGGGAGAGGCAAAGCTTTTGGCCAAGGATATAGTCACCTTCGGCACTCGATTACTTTTGCACAGATCTAATAGTTTTTGTTCAAGTCTACAAACTGTAGACACAACTTCTAGCTTTTCTCCTTTTTTTTTAAATTTAAATTACTGACGCTTTTTATGTTGGTGTTTTATTAATTTAGAAGATTGTATGATAAATTGTACATCATCTGTGTCAAAACTACTGACCTGCTAGAAAACATGTTGTTTTGTTTTGTTGTTTTGGTTTTTTTTATTTTAATGCCTAATGCAATTTTGAAATGTCCCATTCCTATGCATTCAGCAGTCCCTCTCTCCATTTCAGGAATGGCGTTTAGACCGGGCACGCTGATCTCATTGGCTACAATGGGCATTTGTTCAGATAGATCATTTGTTTGTATATTTAAATGTGTTAAGATATGTGTCAAGATATTACAGATTCTCAAAAACGAATTCTGCCTGGCTGTTCCCCCATCTCCAACAAGTACAGGAAGTTAAAAATGTTTCCTTAAAACACGTTTTAAATATGTTTTAAAAACATTTTAAAACATAAAAAAAAAGCTTTAAAAAAGCTTTTAAGTAGCTCTATTTTAAGTAGCTATATTCCAGAGGATCTGGACAGTTGCACTTCTTGCTAGGTAGAGCTAAACTTGTTTGCAGCTCGTTGTGTTAAACCGTTGTTTGTAGCTCTTCGGAAATACTTCTATGGTTTAAACAAACAACTGGATGATCAGCATCATCCTACCTGGATTTTCATATAAACCTTCAGAAGAAAGCCAATAAAATACCGCCACTTACGTTTGTCAATAAAAGGGATTTCCCCCAGCAGCTAATTTGGCTTTGCATTATAGCAGTGGCATCATGGACTGAGTAGCTGAGATTGCTGCGCGGTTTGGGTTTTTTGATGGTGTTAACTTTTGAGAAAGACCAGAGGGCTGTCTGCACTTTGCTTTGCACTAACACCTCCCATAAATCTTTTGAAGACGGCTTTTACAGGTGAATGTTTTCTATCTGCATCTATCTAGATCTTCATGCATCATTGCTGGATCCCAGTGAGCCAAGATTTTTTCCTCTTTGTCTACTTACAAGCATTGGGTTGGTTTTTTTTTTCCTGAGCCAGTGCAGGATCTCCTACCAGTGATGATTTGTCCAGCGTAAAATTATCCGTGCTTGAACCTGTGATGGATAGCTTTGTTTGCAAACATTTAGACTCTCCTCTGTCGCAATGATCCCAGTTATTCACCCCATGACAAGCAAAAATTCTGACAGACAGACACCGAAACGCATGCCAGATGTGAAGGAAAGGACGCTCTGATTTCCCAAGGAAAAAAGCACAGAGCCAAGTATTTTAGCTGTTGTAAATATGATAAATATTAATCTGTATCTGCAATTTATCAGTTCAGACATACAGTGGACAAGGAGTGCTGGATCAAATCCTGGATACGTTGGAGGCAATGTCAAAATTTATATCGACTTAATTGATGCTGGGATTTCACCCTAGGGCTCAGGATGTTCTTGTGTTCATCATCTTTCTTGGTCGGGGTAGCTCAGGAGTTGGAGGACAAAAGAGAAATGTGATTTTTCAGGTGGCTGCGTTGCTCAACTTATTCCCTGCTCAGATGAAACGTGGAAAGGTGGGTTATGGAGCTTTCCCCCTCTCTCTTCCCTTCTCTCTCTCTCAAAAAAAAAAGCTGTCTCTGGCCTTAGGGGTATGATTTGCTCTTCTTTGTCACTTGAGAAATCAAAATGGAGAAGTGTATTATATGTGTCACTAAATCCAGCAGTTACAGAAGACTAAGATTGTGACAATTGTGAGCATTAGAGTTTTTAAGGTGTTTGTTTATTCACTGTCTTCTGCCATCCCATTCCTCATGCAACTGCTGACTTTTTACAGGAAATGTGAACATCTGACTTTTTCTTTCTAACATGCCCTAAAGCTGCACAATATACTAGCACTTTCCAGCGAAATGCGAAAAGAAATAACTTGAGTTGGCTCCAAGAAGTATTGAAAATCTAAGGAAATTGGACACAAACAAATTGGCAGCAGCTTAGAGTGATACAGTTAATATTTTTGGTTACTTGAGTCTCTTGGGCTTTGCCATTTAATTTGAGCAAATGTTTCATTTGGCACTTCTGGTTGTTCTGAGTTCTCCAGACACAGAGACAAATATTTACATCTCACTCATTTTGGTAGCAGAATTGCAAATCTTTCGATTACACTACATTTGTCTTGTTGCTATTTTTATGTCGGCTGTCTTCCCTACATACTTATTTAAAATAAATCCAAAAAAACATCTGTTAACAGTTCCAAAATAAGAGCTGTATCTTTAATTCCCAGAATATCGTCCTTCCTGTTCATTCCGAATTCATCAAGGAATTTGCTCTAACAGGGGACTGTTGAAATCTACGTATAATATTTATTTGTCTGATGAAACTGGAATTTTAAATTGCTTCAAACGCACTGCATGGATTAAAATTGCTGGCATTTGTGTAGTCCCAGCTACTTGTGGGTCTGTATCCTGATTAGCACCTCAAGACGCTCCTGCAGTATTAAATAAGAGTAATAATTGCCTATGAATAAGCGGAGTATAAAGCAGGCGATACAGATATGCCTTCTTAGTGACCTGTGTGCATTATGCCTCAAATCCCTTAATCAGATTTGTGCCGGTTGATTCTTGCATCCGCAGAAATTCAGCTGGAGGATCAGGGCCTAAAGTAGTAAAAAATCAATTAATACTACTTTCTAATTTGTGTGGTTGACAAAAACGCATATAAATAGGGGACATTTTTCTACTTAAGAGGGCCGCACTGAAAGATTTTTAATTGGATTTTCATTGTGATTGACAGCATTTGATTATGACAGTAACTTTATTTGGCTGGACTGTTATAGCCCTCTTGTTCAGGGTTTTGTTTTTTGTGGGTTTTTTGGTTTTTTTTTTTCCATCAAAGCTCTTTTTTATCCGCTGAATCCCCAGCGGAGCAGCAGTGCCTGTGAAAGAGCCTTTTAGCACCTTTGTTGCAGCCATCCCTGGTGATGATTGGACCCAGCTGGTAGTAGATAAGAAAATGTGCCTTTCACAAAGAGGTTGCATCTCCCGTCTCCTCCGTTTCAATAATTTTAAGAGCCCCAGAAACCTGTTGAGGATTAGAAGTAGCTTTAGATGTGAAATGAGTGTTAAGTATTAGTAATCGGGAGATTAGGGCCCCGGGGACAATGGGAGATAAACAACTGCAATTAAGGCAAATCTGCCAGAGTAAACAAAATTTAGCAGAAACAGATGCCCTAACCATTTTGGGGGATTGATTGGAGGGCACCGAGGAATCGATTTTTGTCTTGTTTACACTTCCAAACCCCTGTGATAAAACTGGGAGGCTAAATATTTCATACAGCCTGATTTTAGTTAATTTTTTTCCAGCTCCTCACAGTAGGTCTGCTCTCTTCTAACAGTGACCAGGCCCGAGTTTATTCAGCATTCACAGGGAGCAGCTAATTGTCTATGAAGGGCCCCTGTGTTTAAATGGGCTTGACAGGAATTTAAATTTTGTTTCAATCAACCTCTGTGCTCACAGCCTGCTCCAGTTTCTAATTTTTAAATTAAAGATGATTTTTTTTTTTTTTTTTGAGCTGCGGCCTCTCCTCCGGCGCCGGCTGCGCGCGCTCCCACCCACGGCAGCTGCCGCAGCACGGGAATGCGCAGGTTTATTAAGGCCGTAATAGCAAAGCACGACGAGCCGCAGCCGTGGAAAAGTTCATTGTCCCATAAATGTGCATCTGCCTGTTCGGATTTAATGGGAGATGCTGGGGTAAACGCTCGGCGGGTGTAAATCAGGATGGCTCCGCCAGCGTCCACCCGCGCGGCTGGAGAGAGCCGGGCTTTCCACCGGGGAAAGGCTCCCGGTAGGGAACGGTGGCATTAAAATACAAGTCTGAGAATGGAAATGGTTCTCGTGGCCTCAGTCGTTTGTTCAGTGACCTTGTGAGAGATTCAAAGGAATTTTTATTTTTTTTTTCCCCAAGCCAACCAGTGGTGATGTATTTTGCCACCTTCTCTGTGTCTTCAGCAGCGCTCCACAGTTATTCGGATGTCGTTTCATACCTGTGCTTTTTCTGCTCCTGACACAGGGTGATTTGACAATATGTTCATGCTTGATCATTTAATACTTGCTTTATTTAGTCTCTTTACTAAACCTGGCAAACAAGGAGATGTTATTTTGCACTCGATGCAGACGGTGTGTAGGCATGTAAGGCGATATGATCATATGGAGTACTTTTAAAAACAACTTGTTCATTTGCAGAAACTTCATCACGAAAATGCTAGCGAAGTGCGGGCTGTTTAATTCTCCCTTTTTGCTTCCAGCCAGATCATTTTCCGGGGTGTTTTGGTTTTGTTAATCGTTGTTATTTGTGTGTGTGTGTGTGTGTGCGCGCGTGCGCACGCACACATGTCTATGCACACAGCATTTTCTACTCCGAGGTTTGGGTGAAAAACATTTAGGAGACTGTTTCAGTTTACTCCGGCTTACTGATTTATTTTTCTTTCCTGTCAGTAGAAACCAGTTTCTCAAAACTTGGAGAATTTTCTCCACCCTTTTTCCCCAGTCCAGGGGAACGCTTAGTCCCTGTTTGAAGGAAATACTGTGTCAGGTCTTAATGTCTGACTAGCTCTGGCGTCAATGAAACCACTCCTGTGCTCGGGGTAAGGCATGAGCTGAAGGCACTTCTGCAGGTGCATCACCATTAACATTAGAGTTCAGGTCAGGTGTGAATCTCCTGCTCTGTCAGAGCTTACCACTCTTTCATTCTCATCACAGACAGGCCTTGAAGCCCATGAATTGAATCGATTTCAAATGAAACCAAACCAGAAGATGTGCTCCAGGCACACACCTAATGAGCTGCAGCTACTAAATGGGTGCTGTGTCCACAGACCAGACCGGAGCTGGTCAAAAGTAAAACCTCTTCCATCCCTGAAACATTGCACCAACCGTTTCACTCTGCGGATCCGCTTCTGTTGTCGACAGCTTGCTAATGTTGACATACTCTATCAGCCTTGGGCCACTCTCTCTATTCCTCTTCTACAGCTCTTCTTAACCTCAGCGGCACTTGCAAAAGCACACTCCAATTATACTTCGCTTGCCTTAGTTTTTTTTAAGAGTCATCACAAAAAAAAAAAAACAACCTTTGCTGGGAGTTAGCTCATTTTGGTAGCTAAGCACCAAGAGGCATGCCAAGTACAGTTATCGGTTTAACAGCAAATATCAAAAGCAAAACGGCTGGGGAAAGAATGATCTGCAGATGGGCAAATAGACTCCTCTGTGCCACAGCCAAAACCAAAACTCTGTAGTAAATTCAAGACTAGTGTATGCCACAGAAAGAGAACAGCGAAAATCGGACCCATCCACGTATGCACCCACGCACCCCCTGGGGTCCTGCAATAGGAGGGGATTGAGTTGTTTGAGGTCGGGTCCACACCACAGAGGTCAGAGGAGCTGCACCGATTCCTGCTAATCCGACCTGAAGAAAAATTCCCTCTTGACCCTGAGCCTGATGATGCCAGGCCAGCCTGGACACATCGGTCCGGTGCACAAGGGGTCTCTGAGGACTGTTTTTAGGGCCACCAGCACATCGTTTGGCTATGGCCAATGTCCGAAGCTTCAGAGGAAGGTTACAAAAAGGATTTTAATCATAACAGAAGGATCTGTACTGCTGTTTAAAAATGGAAATTCAGGTGTGATGTGTGGACAGTTCCTCTTCAGGTTAAGGTCGTCAGGTTTAAGTTAAGCTGTCTTCGTCCATCCATCACGCTTGGGGACTGCCGTTATTTAAAGACAAATTCTGTAAATTGCAGAAGAATTTTGGTGCCTCAAAACTACTAAACTAAAATCACTTGCAATTATCTTATAAAAAGTAAAAGTGCATTGGTAAAAGTTAATCTACAAATAATACAGAAATAATAAATAATAAATAAATAATACAGAAAAAAAAAAGAGAAAAAACACCACCAGAAGGACTCCTTCTCAGAAAAAGGTATAAACAAAAAATATAGCTCAAAGACTTCACCACTTAGTAGCATTATCCATTTGTCTTTGCTTGATACATCTTGTATCATCTTTTCACTCTCTTAAATATCATCAGAGGGATAAAGTCATTAGTGTGCTAATCTAGATAGCCATTGCTCTAACACTGACCCAGGCTAATCTGCCTTTGCAATTTCAAGAACTATGTTTGACTCCGCTGAAAGTAACCTTAAATTGTAGTCTTGTAAGAATTCCAGAGCTGTATCCTTCACTCCTTCTCCTAATGAGGTTATGACCAAATGCTCATTATAATTGCTTTAGACTCCTTTTAATTTTCAAGCTTATTAATCATAAGAAGAGTTATTTAAAATTGCATAAATTAATCTTAGATTAAAAGCCCATCAAAGCCTCGAAACAATTAAGAATAAGTAGGATTTCCCTGGGGCAGCAAGTTTTATTTTAATAGTGTAGTCAGGTGGATATCAGAACATTGAAGTATGGTAGTGATTAATGTATGCAAAATTTAAATGAGAGTTTTTAAATGGCAAATCTAAATCACATATTGACCTAACTGTAGGCTTTAACTGCATTGTCTGTCATATATTTAAACTGTTTAGTAATCAACATTTTAATTACAGTGTATGTTAGGGAGGCTGTGCAACAAACAAAACTCACCCCTTCCCGCCGCTCTGCCTGGACCTGTTTAGCAGGCGGGGGCTGTGCTCCTAGCTCTGCAGAATAAGGGATGAGGAGAGAGAGCAGAAACTTCAAGGAGACTAATGATACTTGGTTTTGCTTAGGGATGTGTTCTTGTCCCTGCTCCATCGACGCTCACAAAACACCACCAATCGATGCGGCTTTCTGGCCCTCTTTGCTACCTCCACCGTTCTCTAGACAAATCGATCCTTTCTGCTCACTGAGCTGGCAGAAGCTACAGGTGATGTCCTCGTGGGGGTGGGAAGTTCTGTGAAAAACGCTACCCTCTGGGTGCTTTTTGTCTATCTGACTCTGGCAGTCCCTGTGCCCTCAGCCTGCCTGTGCCACCCGCAGCTTTGCAGGCTCCTGCAGATCTGTTGAAGCACTGTGTCTTTGGCCCCTGCTCTGGGCGATTTCACTCTGGCAGCCAGCTGAGAAGAGGCTCTCAGGGATGCTGAGTTCCTCACCAAGCACAGCGAGAGGCAGTCCTTGCCCTGAATAGTTGCTATTCTGAGGATAGGAGCTGGGAGAGAGAACTGGGCCAGTAAACACTTGGTCCCAGATCAAACACAGCCATGCAAGTACGTAGGAAAAGCTGGTACTCTATGGCTAAACTTGCTGTGATTTGACATGTGCAGTCTCATCACTGCAGGTGCTGCATGGAAGAGACAAGGAGGCTTCATTTCTGGAGGAGAGTGTCTATCAAAGCAAGGTCTGACCTTGCTGGCGCTTTGGGACGCTGGGGACGTGCTTTCTAGACACGCGTGCTGAGCCTCCCAGTCACTGCTCTTTCGAGCACTTTAGGCACTTGCCCGTTTCTTTAAAGGGTTACCTCCTGTGGTCAAAACACATCCTAAAATTGAAAAAGTAAAACAAGAGCTGCAAGGGCCAGATCACACTTACATAGTGTCTTGCAAGCTCTTTTCACCCGTGTATATACTCTGTGTCTCCATGGATCAATGCCATGGTCTGAAGCCTTCAGACTTTTTTACCCCACTCGAGCCTTAGAAGCGAACGATGGAGGGGGAAGCCTGCCGCACGGAGCAGCCCCGGAGGAGGACTCTGACACCTTCTGTGCCTGTGAATTAGCAATGTTTTGGGAGTCGGCGATAGAGTATTGGCCTGAGGATTCCTCGCTGCTATTCCTGGCTGTGGGAGCAGAAATCGGCCTTGTGGATAGCTAGCACAGATAATTAGAACACCATTTAGTTTGGCTTGTCCTTGGAGGCAGGAGCTCTAGATGTAAAATCCTCCGCTACTGGAGGCAGTAGTAGAGTGATGAAATTTTACATGCGCTGAGGTCACTAGAGGGGGACACAGGGTCAGTCCGGGGTGGTTTTGGCTACTCAAGCACTTCATGTCTCCAGGTGTCCTGGGAAGATAGTACAGCTCCGGAGCTGAGGTTTGTATTTGTCGTTTTGGAGGTCCGACTTGTGTTCCCGCTAAACATGTGAATGGGCAAGAATTTCCCCTCTAGTATGTGCCCTCAGTTAATTACAAGAGCTGTAAATAGCATAGACGCATCGGTAGCAGTGGGAGAACTGGCTGGGGTGATAGCTGTGGTGGGCTGTGTTACAGCCAAGTTCTTATTTTCCAGAATTGCAGGGCTTGCGCTCCTTCAGCCAACTGGGGATGAGTCGCCAGCCAGGCTTTTCTGATTTAACGCTTGCAGTGTGGCCATCTAATCAAGCCTGCCTGGGAACAAAGAGAGCACCTCCAGTGGAGGGAGCCGTGAGACATCCCAGCGGATCGAGGAGCATAGGAAGTGTCGTGATTCGGTCACGTTTTACACTGAGTTACTGCAGACACAGGCTGGAGTTCCACCGAGGAGCTCTCGGACGTGGTGATGTGGGGTGGAAATGGGTGCAGATGCCAACAGACGGGTCCCAGGTGTCCTGCGGGCAGCGATGGGGCTGTGCAGAGCTGGCTCAGAGGATGCTCTTCCGAGGTCTCAGCTCCTACTGCCAGGAAACCCTTACCAGTGGCATCAGGGATTGGGGAATGGCAGGGAAGGGGAGCAGGTTTCCAGTTTTCAGTTTATTTTTAAAAGGTGCCCCAGTGCTCAGAGTGCCACATTTTGTGCAGGAGAAGCTCTGTGTCGGTGCATCTGGTGCACCACAGGGACATTCAGTGCTGCAAAGCAGTGACGTGCCATTTCTAATATTGCCTAATAAAAACCGCTGCATTGTCTCCTGCTTCCCCCCTTTAAAAAATGGCATGAAAATTGCATGTTAAGCGGAGAGTGAGCTTCCCTTAAAGCAGCCTGTAGCCATCAGTAATATTTATTTTCTCTATTTGTTTTAAGCCTGTGAAGACTGTGGTTTCCTCCATACTGTCCTGATGGAGCCCTGACCAGCAAGCGTGCAATGCCCCTAGCCCTAATGTGCCATTAATGATAGGTTAATGTACAGTATAATGTTTTTTGGACTATGGGTTCATTACACTTCTGAGTGCAAGGTCCTTCTGCAGAGTGCCCAAGGTCCCATTGCATTATATCATGCAATAAAAATACCCTTTTCATATCACACGCTAATAAACTGTATTTGAAATGCTATCTAAGGGCACTGCCATCGTCTTGATAGTCTGTGTCTGCAACAGTTGGGATCTTTTTATTATGGTTTTTGTTATGCTGAATTCAAATTTTTAAATTAAATGCATAATTTGTCCATGCTTCTTTGTAATAAATGGAGCACAGTCCTTTAACTGCACGGTCTGGGAGGATTCCTGTAAAAGAGAACATTAAAAGGACGGCACTGTTGCAGCCAACAGCAATGCTGCTTATTTCCTAATGTATCTTGTATAAGCGTGAGGTCTTTTATTGTCATTTCTAATTTGCTAGGTGGGGTGGTTACGTTTGGGTGTCACGTAGTCGTTAACATGAGACCTTGGTCCCTCTAATGGCGTCCCTCCTCCTCTTCTGGGGTTTGCGTTAGATCTGTCTTTGCAGCTGGCCCCGGGCTGCAGGGATGATGGGCTCTCAGCGTGTCGACAGGCAGCCCCCGGGTGTTTGTGGCCGTAGACCATGCTGGCTCTGCCCGTTCTCCTGCCCGCAGGATGGGAGCAGCAGTAGTGCTCCACCAGACCTCGTGAGCAGTGTGGCACATGGCACCTTGACGACATGGCCAGCGCTGGACTTGGCCATGCAGGATTGACAGTCAGGGCTCGGCTTTTCTTGTCAGGGAGGAGAAAAGAGGAAGAGAGGGCAGTGCCCCAGGAGCTCGCTGCTGCTTTTGCAGCCAGCAAAGCAGTAGAAGGTGCCGAGGTGGTGCCATGGGGGCACCTGGCCGTGATCCTGGCAGTAAGCGCAGACCCTTGGCTGCAGCGTGGGCACTGCTCATCTCCCTGTGCAATCTGCTGCTCAGGCCACAGCCACGTCTCAGATCAAGGGTAGGTGGGATGGTGTTCCCAGGTTTCTTCGCCTTAACCTTCATGTCCTCCTGCAGCGATGCAGCTCTCCATGCTGGCTCAGGTGCCCCTGGACACTTCCTACCAGGGCAGTGCAGTGAGTTAGCACCGACCCTGGCATGTCCTCCAGGAGAACTCAGAGTAGGTCATTCAGCTCTCCTCAGTTAACCTCTCACCGCTCACAAAAGATATGGAGATGATGATGTGTGTTGGATCTGTATGCACCATCATAAAAATAGCAGTATCATTGAGCACCATTTGGAATTAAGGTTTGTGTCCATGTCCTCCCTGTGTCCCTCGTGTCCTCTGCCCCAGGAAACTCCACCCTGTCAGTTTTTTTCAGATTTACAAGGAAATTGGTGACTGACCGGTATTTTCTGGTCAGTACTTTGTCACCATCCTGGCTAAGGCCTATTTCATGGACCCTTTAAACCAGTCTCACAACAAACACTCGCTTGTTTTGTGCCTGGAAAGTCCTCTGAAATCACAGGAGCGTTGCTTAAGGGATGTTATTTATTGTCTGCCTGTCCTTTGGCAGTGTTTAGGAGCCTCAGCGCTGGTCTAAACCTCCTTGGTGCTATCCAAACACAAGCGTTTTATAGTCAGCGGCAGAGGAACCTATTTATGGGATAGACTCTTGTGAAGCTTTGATTTTCCCTGGACTTGCGTGTGAGAGGCAGCGTAAACCGTTACGTATTTATTAGACAAAATAGCTGAAAGGATTCAGGCAGCCCAGATTTGAGGCCGTGGGTGATGCACGGGTCTTGTGTTAGGGCTGCGTCCCAGGGGGGACTTTCATCTCCGCGGGACAGTTCACCCTCACTCCTACCAGCGATGCCGGCGAGCAGACCTGGAGCAGAGCTGCTTGTGGGCACCTGGTGCTGGAAAAAGCCTGTGGGTCTGCAGGCCTGCCAGGAACGCGATGTAAAGTCTGTTGCAATAAGCTCTGGGTGGGTTATTATCAGAAACGAAGATTCCTCAGGCCACAGGAGAAGGCCATGAAAGCAAATTGCTGAATTTTAAGGATAGGTAAAATTACGGAACTTTTACCCTTGAATAATGGCAATTTAATTGACTGGGCTAAATGATTGATGGTTTGTGAGCAATGAGTTCGAATTACCAAGGCTGTGTGTTCAGGGGGCCACTGCCCTTTTAATTTCATGTCAGATATTTAAATCATTTACATCACCCTCTGCGAGGCGCTCCCCTTTGAAAGAGTTAACCTGTCTGGTGGGACACTGCAACTTGAGAAATGTACCCTTTATCAAGAGAACGAGATCAGACAAGTTCATTTAAAAAGCCTGGTTTGTCATTGTTTATCTAATTTTCGGAGTTGACACACAAAATTAGGCTGGCTGACACTCACTCTGGGGCTGTCCCTGGCCCCGTCCTGCCTGACCTTTTCGGCTCCAAGCTGCTGCGCGCTGGTCGGCGGATGGTTCCCGTTGCCTGCAGAATTGGCCATGTGTCCTGCGGAGCCGTGGAAAGGGGTAAGGCAGGCATGGGCAGTGGTTTGGTGTTGCCTTCTCGATGTGTTTTCTGCTGCTTGGGTCTGCTGGATGTACTGATTGCCGCATATTTTTAAGGCTGAGTATTTAAGAATTGGCGAGGAGGCGGTTCCTGCTTTGTGATGAGCACGTGTACAAGTCTAAGCAAACATGAAGCGCGTGGGGATGGGATCAGCTCTGTCATGGGGATGTCCTGCGATACCTTTGGGCTCTTCTCAGGAGCATCTCTTTCCTTGGGGGCGTGCTTCCCTCCCCAGTGACGCCTGTCAGTGTTGCGGTGAGCTCTCGCACGTTACTGAGACTCAGATGTTGGCTGGAACATCACTGGTAGGGCATGAACAGTCTCCATTATAGTGATTTTACTAAGGAAGGTTTAACATCAGTCTCTTATTTGCTAATTTAGAGCGGACGTAGGTGTCAGTGTTAAAAAAAAGCTGTGCTCTCTGCTGATATTGGTGTGCATTTGGAGCGGGAGACCCGGGTACAGCTCAGCGCCCCGACTGCCCAGCGGCATCTGAGTGCAGGGCTGGGGGCACCTTGCTCCGGGCTGGAAGCCAGCGAGCTTCCCCACGTCAAAAAAAAAAAGGATGGATGGCTGCTGCAAAAAAAAGGTATGCACGCCACACCAAGCAGAGAGGGAGAAACCAGCCGCGGCAACGGAAAATGCATTTCAAGCTTCCACACGTTTAGCTTTCTCCAGTGTTACCTTGCAAAGCAAAATAAATCTATATGGGAATATTTAAGTACAGCAGGTTGCTTGTGTTTGCTTTAGAACATATTGCTCGCTGTTGAAGTCAGGACTGGGATTTTAATTGTGGCTGAGACACTCAGTGACCAGCATTTCTTAATAGGGTCCAAGCTGTTGTGACTCGTTGGCTTTTTTTTATTCTTTCTTGAGGTGACAGTTTATCCCAGCCCTGCAGCTTGGGCATGCCCTAGACCTGGAGGGTGCAGCTGCGTTTTTCCTTTAGCAGTTTTGATTTTTACCTGTTTTTTGTTCTTTTCCCTTCCTCCTTCCTTCCTTCCTTCCTTCCCTGTCCAGCCTCCCTGCCTGTCCTCTCCACTCTCCCTTCCAAAGACATCTCCAGTGTAAGGCACAGGTTTCTGAGGTGTGCGTGGTTTGGACCGCAGGCGTTAATGGTTGCAGTACTCTGGATGCCTGAAAAGGGGGGAATGAGGGACCAGGTGCTGAATAGTGGCAAAATGCAGAGAACCCGTCAGGGTGACCTTGTGAAGCAGTTGCTAAGAGCAGAGGAGACTGCTGCTGGTGCAAACGCAGTGGTTGGAGACTTTAGATGAAATCTTCAGTGTTTTGCATGAGACGTTTCTGGATGCTAAGGCAACTACAAGTCCCTCTTACGTAGTTTGTCCTGCATTTTCACTTCAGATGTTGGTGTAAGCAAGCCAAGGGCAAGTTTGATGGACTTACGCGTTATCCACAATTCTGTATTGCTCTGATGTATTTTTTTATTGCAGTTGCAGGCGTGACTGCAGCAGGCGAGATGCTGCTGAGTGAGGGATGATCTAGTGAGGTCAGGTATTAGAAGCAGCAAAGTGGTTTTGGTGTAGACTTCAGCGCAGGCCATCCATGGACATTGTACATCCTTGGGCCACCTGTGACCTCCTGGCTCTCGGTACCCGACCTGAACATGCCATGGGCTGTCCACCAAGATGTGCAAAGAAAGACAGGTCCCACTGACACTGTAGTCTTAGCTTTGGTGGAGATCTTTGCTCTCCCATTCCCTATTCAAAAACAAACAAACAAAACCCCCAAAATACAAACCAGAACAAAAAAAGCAACCACCAGATTCTGAAAAACACCTTCTAGTAAAAACATCCCTTCAGCCTGAGAAAAATCCTCCCTAGAGCAGTATAGTCTAAAAACATGGGAAATCTAAAGAGTTTCTAAAGAAGAAGAAGAAAAAAATTCTAAGGAGTTTCAAGTTAAACTTATTCCTAGGGAGAAAAGTGAGGGTGTAAAACCCCAGGCTTCAGTGGAATAACCTCACAAAACAAAGCCAATAGGGTGAACAGCATGGCTAGCTGGCGTTTCAGCCTTGCATAGCCTGCAATTTCCCTTTGCATGTTGTGAGTAGCTTAAATGCAAGGATATACTGGGTGTGAGATGTCTTCCTCTGCGGGGAGTCTCTCCATCGTAAAGGAGATTCATGGGAGAAGCGGACTGGCTTTAATAGCCGTTTTTTAATTGCCCCAATGCATCTGCTCTTCCTTGTCTGTGGGCTCTTGATTGTTTTTCCCTGGTTCTCACTATTGTCCTTGACTGTTGTTTTGTTTAAGAGGCGAAACAGCTCCTTCTAGGCTATCTTGCTTATAGTAAGTATTTACGTTATTCTTGCACCTTTTGCACCCAAAACCACTGAAGTGCTGGGCAAAACACGCCTGCACTGATTCTCACAGCACTCCCGTGAGAGAACGGAATCATTTATTCCCTTTTTAACCGTGAGGCTGAGGGAGATTAAGCAGCTTTGTGAAGGTCGTGTTGGAAAGTATGTGGCAGCCTGGGGAGAAACTCCAGGACCCTGCCTCTGGGTTCCCAGTTGTGCCCTCTCCTGAGTTGTTTTCATAGGTAGGAACCAGGTAAAACCAGGAATATTTCAGATTGAATTTGTTTAGTAAAACAGTGAAACCCAAACATACATGGGGTGTTCGGAGTAGGAGATAAAAAAAAAAAAGAGGGTGCTATCTTTCTTTGGTGTCGTTCCTGGTGTTAGACATTCCAGACCAAAGCTAAAGATTTTTAGTAGCCAGGTGTTAGAAGGAAAAATACATTGTCCATAAGCTCAGTGCCACAAGCATCTGTGTACTTAAGTGCATCATTTTAAGAGCATCCATCTCCTCTTGGTAGGATTGAACTGTCTGCCGCTGTCCTCAGAGCTCTGGAATGGACTCTGGTACCTCTGAATATGTTCTTCGTTCTTGGTGGACCATTTTCCAAGCAGCGACTGAGTGTGAGCACACAGCGTCTGCCTGGATGGGAAATTCAGGGTGCTCTGACAAATTTAAAGTTGCTGTCTACAGCTAAGAATGGCTGAAAAGAAGCAATTTACTTCAAAAAATTGAATATTGGGGGAAAACATCTATTCCTGTAGCAGTTACAAAGAGCAAACTCGGAAAGGTCGATTGCAATGGCAGGTAGCAGCTGCCCACAATTTCAAAGGCCTGGAGATAAAATTAAGGGCTTGCAGCCTGAGCCTGGTGGGAAGCGCTGACAAATCTGAGAAGGGAAAGCAAGTTCTTTGAACCGACCTTGCTTTGGAAACCTGTAGTGGCATGAGAGTCGCGCTGCGGCCTCCAGTTTGCAGGAGTGGTGTGATCTCGCATCTGCGGACTTTGGCATCTCAGCGGTCGTGTTCCGTGGGACGGGCTCATCCACACGTGTGGCTTTCACACAAAAGGAGTTGTACGTAGGAAAACTCATGAGCTTTCTTCAGGCTGCAACTGTGCCGTTTCTGTTGTGGCTTCACCCTAGTCACTGCGTTGTCTTTTAGATTCTGTAGACTTTTGGCGTGGTTTCCCCCCGCCCCGTTTCGAATTGGAGTTATAGACTGAGCAGGCTGAAGCTTTCCTTGGGGGAAAAGGCAGGGCAGCCATCGGGTGAGAGCCTGCAGTGCGAAGGTAAGGTGTTCCCAAAGGCTGGGTATTGTGTGCACCCGCTAATTAAAGAAATCCAAGGAGTGACCAACCAGGTCAGGCTGGTAAAGGAGAGGAAACCCAGGAGCGCAGCTTCCCCCTGCCCGGACTGAAATACCGAGGGTTGCTGCGATAGACATTGCAGGGCAGTGAATGAACGCCGGAGAGGAAACACGGGGGTATGACCCGTCCTGGTGCGTCCTGCACACCCAGTCACCACCACCGTGCTCTGCTGCCATGTAGTCCTTGCGCTCGCAGGTCGTAACAGACCTCTCTGCATCATGGGTTTTGCTCCCGCGGTTATGCCAGCGGCTGTTGAAATTATTCATATACTCACTGATGATCAGCAGTGAGGTTTGTTGGGAGGTGACTGGGATATGGTTGTTGGAATTAAATTATCTTCTTTCCACCGAGGCCCGGCCATGCTTGCAGCGTGGTCCACGGCATAAAGCTGTGTGGTCTCTTCCACTCTGATGAATGGATGGGAAAAAGTTTCATTTAAGCAGTTCCAAAGTAAGGTCTGTTTCACCGCTGAGAGATTAAGCCACTAAATGTCCTGACTGGTGTAGCTGTGTCTGCTACCGCCTCACAGCTCTTTGTTAGCCCCACAGGCAGTCTTACCTCTCCTTTTTTCCTGGCTTTCGGGGTCTTTCCCTCACCTTTTTTAACAACATCCTTTGCTCTTTATACACCTTTGCTCTTAATATACCTGTTGTCTCAAGTCTGTGGGCTGTATCGCTTCAACTCTCATGAGTTTAATTGTGGGAATGAGTCCTTTGAGATGAATGGAAATGAGAACTGGCTCCCGACAGCTATTGATGAGTTCGCCTTTACGTGTCCGTTATCTCTGTCTTGCCTCTTACTGTGGTGTTCCTCCATCTTCATGGTGAAGGAGCCACATTTGCAGTTTTTCCCCACCAGGAGAGTATAGCAGAAATTGCAATGGGAGAGGAAATAAAGGCTAAGTAACATGCCAGCTCGGTGGGCTGGCTGCAGGGACCTGTAGCTGCCCGTCTGGGGACCCTACTGGCATGGAGATTGCTCTGTGGTGGTTTCCTCCTGTGAACTTTAAATACAAGGTGGCAGAGCTTATCGGCACCTCCCTTAATCCAGGCAGCAGAGCGGCATCGTCTTTCCTGCCTCTGGATCAGGACCCTTTTCAAGCTGAGATGTTGGATGCCGGAAAGTTGCTGAGATTGAGGAAAGGTTTGGGCCAGGCTCTGCTCCATGTGCACAGGCTCGGGTCGCCATGGCTCTTGCATTGCCCCTTCCTTGCGTTGCCCTTCCCAAAAGCCTGTGGAGGTGCAGGCAGCGTCCCACAGCTGCCTGCACGGAGAGGGAAAGCTGCTGTTCTGCCAGGTCCTGGGGCCGTGGCTGGCTGGGGCCCGCGCCACGGAGGAACTCGGGCCCAGGGCTGTTTGGCAGCTTTCACGGCACCTGAAGCCAATGTGGTGAAATAAAGCACTTGGGATGTTTGTAACGCTTCATGGCAGAGTCTGTGTGTCATGTTCTCCTGGCGGTGGACCTCTTGCTCAACTAAGTCACTCCACCAGAGCGTTTCTTCTGTCTTTCCTCTACAAGGTTAACTGGGAAAGCAGCTGAGCTGGTCCCAGTAAGATCTGAAGAAGAGCTCTCCACATCTCAGACTTCTCCCTAAAAAGTTCTACCTGAGATTCCAGCCATCCCAAAGAGTTGAAGCAACAGCACCTCACGCTTCCTCCATAATTCTTGTAGATAATGGCATATTTTATTCCTGTGGCTCCTGTGTTTGCTGGCCCTGGCCCCGCAGAGTGTTTTATCGCTCCGAGCTGATGCTGCGAGGATTTATTGTGCTCTGTTTAGCCCGGTGCTGCTTCCTTGTTCCGCTCGGTGCCATCCTAACCCAGCCGACAGCCAGGCTTCCCGGGCCCCACGTCCAACCCGTGCTCGCTCTCCGTGGGCCGATTGCCGTGGCTCACCGCTGCGGCTGGCGGCGGGCTGCGCACCGGTAGCTCCCACATGTACGTCACCCTCCCGAAAGGCTCCCCGGCAGATCTGCTTCGACTCCTTTCAGGCGTTGTTTTGCAAGAGCTCTGAAGTTTAGTGTTGCAAACACTGAGCTGCTTTTGAGTGATTTGGAGTAGAGGTTTTCATCATCTGCGATGGTTTCTCCTGGCGATTGCTTTCTTTCAGTCATTTATGTAATTGCGGTACTTGGTTTCCTGTGGATTTTTATACTTCATTTGAGATTCATCTGAAGATGGCATGTTCCCATCTCTAGGAATGTGGCCAGATTGAGACATGAGCTGCCTAAGCTGGCTGCTGAAATTGCAGCCCATATTTTTGTTTCATCCTGAGATGCCGTTCTGATTTGCCGAGGTGTCTAAAGACACGGTCCTCCAGTGCCTGCAGTAGACGTATAATTCATGACCGAGAATATTTTATAGTTATCTCTCTTTCCATCATACTTAATTCCAACAGTAGCTTCTCATGAAGGCCTGTTCCAGTTATACTTAGGTGATATTTTCATTTCTGTATCAGCTGATCCCTCCAAATGACAGGTAACTAGCACGTATGTGCATGAACAAATAAATGCCTCTCCGTGTGGACGCGGTGAGCGCTGCCGAGCCTGGCACCTGGTCCTGCTGCACCTACAGGCAGGGAGCTCGGCGACCAAGCAACACAAGGAATTTAACACTTGCAGGGATATTGGTATTTTCCTAGGTAATTTGAAGAACTCTCCATTTAAGGGATTCCTGTACACAGGGTGAGGCATAAAGTTTCCACCCATCGAAGTCAAGGACACAAAAGTAAGTGAATGTGGAGCTCGTACAGCTGCGGGTTTCCACGTGCCCAGTGGCACCGTTCAGTCTCTGCCCCACAAATGAAGGAGTTCGGGTTGTGCACGCAGCCTGCCCTTCCGCTTTCCTTTCGACATGGGAGAGCGTTAGGTTAATGCCTGCGAAAGCGGCGCGCAAGGGGGCTGTTAAAGAGAGAAACTTCAAAATTAACAGATCACAGAGCTTTGCAAGCAGACTTAGTGGCTTTGGCAGAATATCGTTTTACCAAAACACCATGTAGAAGTCGAGCAGCCTGGCAGGCCATCCTAGAAAGGAGCTGGTTCAAAACACAGTAAGTTAATCGAACATTAAAAAAAATACATCAGTATTTCCAAGGAGTGCTAGGCTAAGGCCCCAGCCCTCCCTTCTCTATATAAACAATGTACGTGGATAATACGGATCCAAGAGAAAGTTCACTGGTTTGAATCACTGGTTTATTGCGTTTTTATGACTCTAACCACAGGATGTTCCAATGTATTTTTAAAAAAAAAAAAAGAAAAAGGAAAAAAAAACCGCACCTTTTTGGGTTTTCACTGCAAGGGTTGTGTTTGTCTTGGCTAACTCTGCCTATCCCGCTCTCCAGGGCCACCCGTTCATCGTGCAGTACAACGATGGGAACGCAGAAGTCGTGTCCATGTGGGTGTGCAGGATGCTTGAGGAGCGGCGATCGACCCAAGGACCGCAGTGAGCTGGACCGGCCCCGCAGCGGCGCGCGAGACGGCAGCTCGTCCTGGACCAGCAGCACCAGCCCCGCGCTTCGGACTCTCGGTCTCTCTGGATCGTATTTTACTAAAAAAGTATTTTCTAGAAGCATCAACGAAATCTTTCAGGGTAGTTGGTGCTGCCTTTCCCTCACCACCACATTAAGGAATTTTCTTCCCACATTTCTTTTGATGCTGAGCAATTTAATGTCCTCAGATTATCTTCAGTTAAACTGTACACAGCCTTAAAGCAAGTATTTTATATCTGTATTTTTTTGTTACTGAATGTATTGTATATTTCCTGGCTCCAGAGTATTTTTTAACTGTTAGTCTTTTGCTCTTGTACGAATGACACGCTGAGTGTTCAGAGGATTTGGTAGGGAGTTGGTGGCTGGCTTTGAGCGCAGACATCCACAAAATGCTTGTTTTACGTGTAAAATGAAAGCGAACAAACAAACAAGAAGCGTCTGGACATGCCCATCCTGCGAGGAGGTGAGGGGTTGCCCTTCCGGAGTAAAAGCGTGGCAGGTAGATGAGCATCGCGCCATGAAATGAGGGGCAGAGCCTCTCTGCTCCCGGCGGCTGGGCTTTGCTGGGAGGACCAAGCAGGAGAGACGGCACAAGGCGCTGGTGTGCGCAGAGCATCCGTGCGCAGGCACTGCGGGCTCCTCCCGAAATGCAGAGCGGTTTTTACCGAGGTGGAAAGAGGTGAGGTGAAAGAGCACGGCGCTCTCCTAAACAGGGAGCAGGGATGCTGCTGGGTGGACACCAGCTGGAGCTGGCAGCCCAGAGCCGTGCACGGCCCAGGCGGGCTGTTGGCCTCTGGATGCGGAGGGAGAGCAACAAGAGTTTGCCAACGGCAGCGGCACAGAGGGTGGGAGGTTCTGCCCGTGCCACGCGAGGAAGCTGAGGGCCATGGCAGAGGTGTTGTCCCTCTAAAGGACGTCACAGGCTCACACAGCATCCCACGAGCTCATGGGGCAAGAGACCCTGCGCGCAGGGGCCCACGCCGTGCTGTGTCACTGGCCCTCGTGGCCAGGGAACGGGCTGCAGGGTTTTACTTGTTATCACAGCAGTTCGTGGCTTGCTTGGAAGCATCTTGCCTTTCTCAGCTCTGCCTTGGTCGCTTATTTTCTCACGTTGGAGTCGCTGCACGATGGGGGCAGCTGGGTCAAGCAAAGGCTCCCAGGTTTGCTGTTACCGTAAAGGGAAGAAGAACGATGGCAACGTCTCCGCTGTGTATCTGTTACTCCTGCAATTTCGCTGTGTGTTTCCACAACAGACCGACACAGATTTAATCAGTCCTTGTGACAGGATGCTTATTAAAAAATAAAAAAACAAACGAACCACAGAAGAGAGGAGGACCGTGACAGGCAGAGTTGGGGTGTGTGACTTGGGTGGGGGAGGAGGTTGGGGCTTTTGTTTTTGCATTAGAAATAAACTTTTGCTAAAAAAAAACAAACCAAAACAAAACTCTGGTAGTTTATTATATACTGGCAGCCTTAAAAAAATACCTCAATTTGTTGAAAAATTCTTCCTGAACCACTGCAAATCCTAAATGTTACTCTGGAAGCAGCCTGGAAAAGACTTTTGTTTCCTTCCTTGGAGGGATCGTTTGTCTTCTTTTGAAGTATAGAGGTTGCAGGCATGAACTTATAGACTAAAGTTTGTCTTAATTGCTCTGATGTCACAACCTCCCTGGCAGATAACAGTACAATGAATGAGTCAACGGCCCCCATACCTTCAGGTCCTTTTTTCTAAAGTGAGACAAATTTCTTCCCTGTGAGCCAACCAGACTCGGGCAGCTCTTCCATTTATTTATCTCTAACGGTTTGCATTCGCTTTCTCTGGATAAAAAGTCTCTCCCTCGGATTTAGTTAAAAAGTCAGTAAAACCAAGGCTTTTCCTCTCGCTTTTCCTGGCGGGGAGGTCGGGAGGGGAAGACGTCACCCTGAAAATCTGTGCGGGATGCCAGCTGATGGGACCGTGAAAAATCTCCTGGCTACCAGGCTGACAGTGTTATAATTCACTGGCACGCGTATTAACCTTGCTGTCTTCATCAGTATACTTAATCAATCCCGCAATCATGGAGGAGGTTTGGGGCCTCTCATCTTTCCTTCCCCAAGTCCTTGAATTTGGTGCAGCGAGGGGGACGGCAGGAGTGGCCGGGGCTGTGCTCGGCGGCACTGCTTCTGCCCCGCTCCGTTCCCAGTTTAACGCTGGTTTGGGGGGGGATTAGGGGCGGGATGGGAGAGCGGAGCGGGCAGGTTGGGGAACGCATCTTCGGCACGGCCAGCCTTGCTGCCAGCCCCAGGGCCGAGCAGCAGCGAGGTCGAGCTCCTGAACTGCCACCTCCTGCCCTGGACGTGGTGTCCGAGGTCCGGACCCACAGCCCAGTCTGCGTTGCTGCAGGGAGGCTACTGGGCTGTCCCCCCCCGGGCCCAGCACCTCGCTCACCCCGTCCAACGCGCATCTTAGCCCGGCTTTGCACGCGCATGTGCAAATCCCCGGAGCCCGCAGAACCCAGTTGAAGCAATTCATCCCGCTTCTTGCCACCATCAGCACCAAGGGGCAAAAGTTAGCGGAAGAGGGGGGAAGGCAATAAAATTGGGCCAGGATCTGGGCAGATTTAGCTCTGCTGGGTGCCCCCACCCAGGGCAAGCAGCTCCCCGGCCAGTTCGCACCCAGCCCCGGCTCCTCTCCCATGCCGACCCCATGTCTGTGCCATGCGGGAGCCGGGGTGCGCCTGGCGTGGGGCACCCCAAAGCGGTGCAAGGTCCCCCCCCAAACCCATCCGAAGGGATCCCCGGGGGTGCAGCCCTGCGAGCGGCATGGCAAAGGGGGGGCTGCAGTGCTGCGTTGGAGCGAAGGGAATCCTGCCTCGGCGCAGGCAGAGGTGACTTTGAGATCACCAAGACACGAGAAACGCGCCGCTGCGAGCCCAGCCCCGGGTCTGCCGCCAGCCTTGCGTGTCACATCATCCTGTCCCCGAAACGCGCTCCGGGGATGGGGAACGAAGAGGCAGGGAGATTTTCCCAGCTGGCAGGGAGGGCTGGAAGCGCTGGGTGCTGTGGAAGGGCTCAGCGGTGCTGCTCTCCGCGCTGCACTGGCGCCGGGGCTGCCTGCGGACGTCCATCCCTCTCTCCTCCTTCCTGCTGCAACTTTTTGGAGTCTGAATCAAGGCATTTCTTGGCTTGCAGAAAATGCAGCATCATTATACCCTGCAGGTGGGTCCTGCTCAGAAGACAGCGTGACGGAGGGGGTCATAACAAACACATTAATTCAGCAGTGGATGTTACAGATGCGCTGAGTGCCCCCCCCATCTCCCCCAGTCCCACTCCTCATCCCACCAGCTCATTTAGGGACTCCACCTGCGGCCCCACACCCATCTCACCGCCCCGTCTCCTCTCCCTGTAACCCCAGTCACGGTGGCACCGACGGACACCATCTCCCTGGTGTGTAGGTGGGAGCGCGCAGGCTCTGGGAAAAACTGGGTATGCCCCATCTGCCAAAACTTCCAATATTTTCAGTTTTTCTCTGCCTGTGATCCTTGCCAGGCAAAGCTCATCCTGCGAGAAGAGCCTGGGATAGTTCGCCTTTAAACGCAGCACGGAATTAGAAATTGTTTTGTTTCTTGTATCCCGTGGCCAAATACGTCCTGCTGTCAGCTTTCCAAAGGCAAAGCGTCAGTCTTTGTTTTCCGAGTAACAGCCTGAAAAGCCGTGTGTGTGCGCGTGTGTCTGTCCGCACGCGTACAATGGGCAAGGAAGCCAGAAACGGGGAATTGCAGCTGGCTGTGGCTTCGAGGGATGCGAGGAGTCCCCGACCCGTCCGCCTGCCTGGCCGTACATCCGTGGAGCAGGGACGGCAGCGGCCAGTGACGGGATAACGTTAATAACGGAGCGATCACTAGGAGCAGGTCTTAGGAGCTGCATTGGATCCCTTTGACATCAGAGAGCATAAGCAAACTGAAGGACTGACTCTGGGAGCGGTGTATGCGTTTTCCTGCCTCGTGGAGCTTCGTGGTCCTGCAGGGAAAGTTTACCTGGAGGCATCAACGGAAAAGGGATGGACTGCAGCGAGCAACCCCCCCCTCTAGGATGCATGTGGGCAATATCTGAAGCAAAACCTAGGAATTTGGGTCTTTGCTGGGAAAAAAAATAAAATCCCTAGTCCTGCAGGGAGCAAAATCCGCTGGGAGCCCACGACAGAGACCACTGTGTGGTGACAGAGGGGTTTTAGCTGCGGGTGGGGAGGGAGGCAATGCCACCGGGGCAGCACGCGCCTCGCTCGGCTTTCGGCCTCCCACTGCGCCACCGCTGCCCAGCGCTGCCTCCAGGCAGGACAGCCCAGGGGGGCCATCGGCATCCAGCCCCGCGGAAGATGCATGTGGGACCCCCCCCCAGGGAGCCTGCAGCCTCAGCCGGTGAGGAAGACGAGGGAGGAGAGGACCGCAAGAGCCCCAAGCCAGGGCTCCGCTCTGCGGGGGGGCTCCCCAGGGCAGAGAGAGGAGCCCTCGGTGGCTGCTCCCCACAGCGCAGGGGGCCAGGGGACACAGAAACACCCTCGGCTGCTTCGGGCAGCGAACAGGAGCAGAAAATCCTTCACCTTTGCAAGGGTTTGAAGCAGGCGGCACCCGCGCTGCTCCCTGCGAAGGGTTCCGAAACTGCTCAGACTCTTGGAGGCAAAGCATCTGCGTGCAGAGCCTCTTCCTCCAGCTCCCATTAAGACGCGCAGCCGGCAGAGATAAACACACAAGAGACCCAACACCACCCCAGCAGACCCGACCTCGCTCAGCTGCCAGGAGTTGGTCCATTCAGGCCTCAGTGCACCCACGGGGCTGAGTTAAACATGTCACAGGTGACCCCGGCTCTGCGAGAGCTGCAGAAGAACCAGCTGTGGCCTCTCAGCTTCTCCGGAGGGTGCTCAGGAGACCCTCCTCAGCTGTGTGGGGTTATTTGTGGGTGAATCCTGCCCCATGCAGCCTGGTCCCTGCCCCACTGCTGTCCTGTGGCTGCCCTCTGCCCTGCGGAGACCCGGGCAGAAGCCAGCCCAAGCCCCAGATGCTACAACTTGGTGGCCATGGCGTCCCTGCAGTGGGAGCCAGGCCCTGGGGAGCAGAGGAGCCCTTCGGTGGGGAGAAGGAGCCGCAGCCCATTGCATGATGGTGAGGCCCCCAGCTATCGCAGTTATTTTAGGATAATCTGTCTTCAGCCTTCCCCGGGGCACCCCTCAGGCTGGGTGGGCTCACAGGCGTCGTGGGGCACAAACACGGAGGGATGGGGGGACCGTCCCCTGAACTTACTGGCCTCATCCTGCCCTCCCGGCTCACCAGTATTGCACCATCAGGCTGCCCAGCCTGCTCTGGCAAAGCCTAATAGGGGAAAAAATTAAAAAAAATCTCTGGCTATATTAAAGTATTTTGGTCACATTGAATAAAAAGAAGGTTGGGCTTTAAGAGAAGAAAAGCTCAGAGGTCTGTGCCTTTCCCTGCGGGAGGCTGCGGCGGGAGCGCTGCGGTGCGGCTGCCGAGGAGCTGCGCTGACCCGGGGCTGCTTTACCTTCGGTGCAGAGAACAGCCATAAACTACAAGTGTGCACTAAGGACAGGATTTATAGATTGAGCCTTACCGGCTCCTGGAGCAGCCGCTGCTTCGCCGGTACCCCACTGCGGCTGCTCTCGCTGCCGAGTCCTGCAGCGAAAGTTCAAGGTTTATAAGTAGCCGGTCAGGCCGGGAGATGTTTAATGGCAAATGGATGTCTGGGGCTTTTACAGGCAGGAGGAGGAAAACTTCTCTGCAGCCAAGACAGAGCTGCCGGCCAGGCCCCGCGCAGGTGAGTGTGGCTCCGTCCTGGGGGGCTGCGGTGCCCGACCGTCCCCAGCACGGCACGGCCTGGCAGGGCAAAGGTAGAGTTAATTGCTGCCCTCGGCTCATCCCGCTCCATCTCCGCAAAGGCGCTGGTTTAACCTAATCAATAAAGTCGTGTCTATCGATCCGGTACGTTGCGTTCCTCCGCAGCCACTCCAGCAGAGGGAAATTAGGCAGATTTAGAGCCAGCAGGGATGGCGCGGGGAGGGCTTGGGTGGCCAGAAAGGTGAGGGGCAGCACTGCCAAAGGGAGGGTAGGGGGTCAGAGGACCGGGGACAACGAGGTGGCAGTAGCTGGGGGGAGGGTTGGACAGTGGCGGAGCTGAGGCACATCCAGGGGTGCACGTTGGGGAGGGACAGGGCGAGTGCGAGGGTGCGCTGGGGGAGCACAGTGGGATCGGTGGAGTGCACAGAAGGGGGGCGGCGTGATGGGAGAGCCGGGGTGCGTAGCTGGGGGGCGCACGGTGGGAGAGCCGGGGTGCGTAGATGGGGGGCGCACGGTGGGAGCGTATTGGGGTGGGGGGCAGACGTGCACAGCCAGGGCATTTGGGAAGGGCCCCGGGGCGCACCGAGAGGCCCCCACCGCCTCCCCGGGGGTCGCACGGCAGGTCCCGATCCTCCCCCACCCCCACCCCCCCCCCCCCCCGCGGCCGCTGCCCGTCCCCGCCCGCCCTCCGCGGGCGCTCAGCACGGCGGGTCAGGCGGAGTGTGCCCGGCCTGCAGAGAGCCGCCGCCCGCTCCCTTTGTCGATGTCCAGTAATTAAAATGTCACCGTTTAATTTTCAGGCCTCTCGGAGCAATCTTTTCCTAATAAAGAGTCTAATCGAAACGCTCCTTCCCCCCCCCCGCCTCCCCGGGAACGGCCGCGGAAGAGGCAGTAAAGGCGCAGAGCCGCTGCGGATCGATAGAGAGAAGCCCGGATTGATCGGCCTCTAAAATTAAATTTATTGGGGTCATGGTTTTATATGGTGCTGATACAACTGTTAAATGGGGAACATTCATTTCCAATAGGAGGCGTTTATTAAACTTCCACTGAATTAGACCGCCGTGATTTATGTGGCAATCTCGGCACAGCCCTCCAGGAGAGAGGGGCCTTTCGCCGCCGTCCCCGCGTGATTATTTATTTATACACCCGTGACACGGCTTCCTAAGTTTTAACCTAAATTATCCGTCGGCCTCGCCTGCCAGCGGCACCGGCCCGGAGGAGGAGGGGGGGGGGGGGGGGTGTCCCGTCGGGGCGCACCGCCCTGCCCGCCGCCTCCCCGGCGGCCGCGGCTCCTCCGCGCCCCTCTGCGCCCCTTCCGCGGCCGCGCACCCCGACCCGCTCGGCGGCCCCCGGAGGGGCTCCCGGGGCGGCGGCGGATCCCGCAAACGTCCCGGCTCTCGCGTGCGGCGATCGTTGAGCGTTAATTAGAAATTCATTACAATTAAAAGCCGCGCGCACACGCCTTAATTACATCTGATTTTTAATTCCGAATCCGTGTTTACACAGTAAGCGAGACGTACCTCCTGATTATCCCCAATACTCTTTATACTGTACTAATTATGTAAATTAAACCTAATTAACTGACAAAAACTGCAGTCAATTCAACTGTTAAAAGATACGGCGGCTGCGAGGAGCGGGGCGCTGGCGGGGAGAGCGGCCGGAGCGGCGGGGCCGGTCCCGGTCCCCGTCCCCGCCCCGGGGCTCCGCGCTGCCGCACCGCCGTCGGGGCGAGCCGCGGGCCGGCTCCGCCGCTCCGGGCTCCGGAGAAGCTCTGCGGGCACCGGGGCAGCCGCACGGCCCGGGGAAGGGCACGGCGGAGGGGGACGGGGAAGAACCGCATCCTCTCGGAATCCCCCCCCGACACACACACCCCCCCCCCGACGTGCCGCCGCGGGAGCAGGGGGTCCCGGCTCGGTCTGCGCCGCTGCCGCTGCCTCGCAGCCCGGCGTGGCCTCGCAGACGGTTCCGCAGCCGCTGCGGGTATTTAAGGCCGTGGAATCACCCCGAAACCCGGCGGCGAGAAGGGCAAGCGGGGCTTGGCCCCACAGCGGGTGCGTCTCACCGCGCTCCTGCGTCCGCTGAGCTGGAGGATGGGGCGGGGGTGGGGGAGAGATAAATAATTAAAAGGCGAGGAATAATTACCGGCTCGGGTTGCGATCATCGCGGGAAGGCCGCGCCGCAAGGCCCGGCCGACAGCACACGGTCGGCGTCCCCCCCCCCCTCCCCGACAACCCACCCACGACGGGACGTCCCGGGGGGAGCCGCGGCCGCTTTCCCGAGAGGACCGGGCCCCGGTTCAACCGCAGCGGCCCGGGGAGCGCGGAGGAGGTGGGTGGCTCCGCACCTGCGTTTCGCTCCGCGCCGGCTCCGCCGCATCCTCCCGGCGCCGCTGGTGATGGCGGGGAAAGAGGGGGGGGGGGGGGGGGTGAAGGTGGTGGTGGGGGGGGATACACAAAAGTGATAGCTGGGGGCGATCCGCGCCGTTATTAACTTCTGTTTGATCAGTGTAATTGCGCCGATCGCGGCCGGACGCGATGATTAATTACAGTTTAATTAACGTGGCCGTGACGAGCGCCGCATGCGGGAACCCAACCAGGGCAGGGACACGGCTACGGGTCCCCGCCGCGCCGGCAGGACCCCCCCCCCCGCTCCGGTGTCCGCCGGTCCTGCCGGCGCGGCGGGGGCCTCCGTGGGGAACGAAAAAACACGGGCGCGCCCCCCCCCGCCCTCGCCTCCCGGGGATTTCGTTGCCGCCCCGATGTCCCCCCCCTGCCCCGCCTCACCCCCGGCACCGCTCCCGCATCCGCGCCCCGCCGGCGGAGCGGGCGCCCCGGTGAGGGGGGTGTGTGTGTGTGTGGCGGGGGGTGCGCGGTAGCAGCGCATCCCCGATTTCGATGGGCCCCCTCCGCCAACCCCCCCGGGCTCCTCTTTTCGTTGCCGCCTTCTCCCCACGCAAACTTTCAACGAGCATCGCTCCCCCCCCAGGGATGCCCGCACAGCGGGAGGTGGGGGGGGAGGCGCGGAGCGGCGCGGAGCCCCGCGCAGGTGCGGCCCGGGGCTTATCCCCGCTCTTACCTCGGGCAGCCCGGGCGGGTCCCCGCTCGGTGGCGGCCCCCCACACCCCCCCCCCCCCCGCTTCCCTCCCTCCCTCCCCGTTCCGCCGTGCCTTAAAGCCGCGCCGTGATTGACTGGAGCGCATCGGTGATTGACGGCCGCGGGGTCCCGGAGGCAGTTAATGTAAATATGCTGGTGCTAAGTGGGTGTGTCTTCCCGTTATTTTAGCTGTCACCGGATCAATGTGCAGCGTCTCCAAGTACGGATCCGGATCCTCCCTCGGTGGCGCGGCTGGTCACTCGCTCTTGTTGCATCTCGCCCGGGCGGACGCGGCGGCGGCGGCGGGGCGGGCGGCGGCCCCGAGGCGTCGGTGAAGGGCGCGCCGCTGCCCGCCCGCCCCGCGCCCCGGCGGCTGCCCGCGGGAAAGGGCTCGGTGGGGACGGGCCCCCCCCCCGCCCTCAACCCCGGCTGATGGCGGCCCCGGCGCCGGGCTGCGGCCCCTAGCCCCGAGGAGAGCCTGCACGTCCAGCCGGGCTCCACGGAGCGGTAAGTGGGAGCGGATGGAGGGGATGGGGATGCGGGGGGGGCCGCGGAAATCGGGGCGCGTTTTCGAGAGACGCTCCCCGTTATTTCGTGTAATTACCACGGAAGCGGCTTACCGCCGTGAGCCCTCCCCGCTAAGCCAATTTGCCCGGCTCGCTGCTGCCCTTCTGCTGCTACGTGCTGCGGGACCTGCCCGCCCCGGCCCCTAATCCGCCCGTTCCTAATCGCCTGCCGGAGACACGACAAAGGGGCTCCCGGCCAGCCGCGCCCGCCGCCCCGCTCCGCCCGCCCGCGGGCACCGAGCGGCAAGTTTCGGCCCGCCCGGCCCGGCCCGGGGCTCGCCCCCCCGCGGCCCTGCCGCCGCGGGACGCGCCGGTCGCATCCTCCGGCGCCTTTCGTTGGAGCCCGCCCGGGGCTCGCCGCAACGGGCGACCCGGCACGGCTCGGCGAGCCGGCACAAAGGGAAGGGACGCGACACCTCCCGGGGACCCGGGGCTGGAGTGTGGGGTGACACCCCCCCTCCGGGACGCCCTTGCCCCGGGCGGCCGCTGTCGCCGAGCTCCCGGGGCCGCCCGGCCGCGTGTCCGCGCCCGGCGGCGGATGCGGCGGGGTTCGGTACCGGCGGCCGCGGCGCGGGGGATGCGCTACGGATCCGCCAGACCCCTCCGGCCGGGCCGCCCGCGGCGGGGAGGGTCCTGCGGCAGCTCCCGGGGGGCTCCGGGCAGGGCCCGGCAGCGCCGAGCGGGACCGGCCGGGGCTCCGGGAGCGGTGGGCCGGGCGCGGCGGCGGCGGCGGGGCCCCGGGAGTGCTTCTAACCCGCGCCTTTCTCCGATTTTGTTTTGCAGGGGCGTTTTGGAGGGGAATGGAGGCGATCGCCAGTCAGATGGGAAATGGGAGAGATGCAAGCTCCTCCCCAAATTCAAAGCAAGAGCTGCAGCCGTACCAGGGCTCCAATACCCTCAAGCCCAACCAAGTGGGTGAGACCTCTCTGTACGGCGTGCCCATCGTGTCCCTGGTCATCGACGGGCAGGAGCGGCTGTGCCTGGCGCAGATCTCCAACACGCTGCTCAAGAACTACAGCTACAATGAGATCCACAACCGGCGGGTGGCCCTGGGCATCACCTGCGTGCAGTGCACGCCGGTGCAGCTGGAGATCCTGCGGCGGGCCGGGGCCATGCCCATCTCCTCCCGCCGCTGCGGCATGATCACCAAGCGGGAGGCGGAGCGGCTCTGCAAGTCCTTCCTGGGCGAGCACAAGCCGCCCAAGCTGCCCGAGAACTTCGCCTTCGACGTGGTGCACGAGTGCGCCTGGGGCTCCCGGGGCAGCTTCATCCCGGCCCGCTACAACAGCTCCCGCGCCAAGTGCATCAAGTGCAGCTACTGCAGCATGTACTTCTCCCCCAACAAGTTCATTTTCCACTCCCACCGCACCCCGGACTCCAAGTACACCCAGCCCGACGCCGCCAACTTCAACTCCTGGCGCCGCCACCTCAAGCTCAGCGACAAGACGGCCACCGAGGAGCTGTCGCACGCCTGGGAGGATGTCAAGGCCATGTTCAACGGCGGCACCCGCAAGCGGACCTTCTCCCTGCAAGGGGCGGCCGCCGGCGGGCCCGGCGCCGGTTCCCCGGCCGCCAAGGCCGCCTTGCACCCGCCGCCGCCCGCCGGCCCCGAGCTGGCCCCGGCGCACAAGAGCCTGCGCTGCAGCGGGCAGGAGCCGGCGGGCGATCGCGGGGCGCTGGGGCTACCGGCGGCGCACGGCGGTGCGGCGGGGGCCCACGGCGGGGCGGGCGGGGTGCGCAGCTACCCGGTGATCCCGGTGCCCAGCAAGGGCTTCGGGATGCTGCAGAAGCTGCCGCCGCCGCTCTTCCCTCACCCCTACGGCTTCCCCGCCGCCGCTTTCGGACTCTGCCCCAAAAAGCAGGAGGACGCGCTGGGCGGCGCGGGGGGCGGCGAGGCGGGCAAGGGCGGCGCGCTGCCCCCCGGCATGTTTTGGGGACCCCCGCACCCCCACCCGCACCAACCGGCCCAGCCGCCCCACCAGCCCGGAGCCGCCAAGGACACCGGCGTCTACCCCTCCTTCCCCGTCTTCTGGCCGGCCGCCGGCAGCCTGCCCGTGCCCCCCTACCCGGCGCAGAGCCAGGCCAAGGCGGCGGCCACCGCCGTGGTGGTGGCGGCGGCGGCGGCGGCAGCGGCGGCGGCGGCCGAACCGCCGGGTTTGTCGGGCCGGCACGGCGAGCTGGAGGGCTCGGAGCCGTCGGGCAGCGGGAGGAGCAGCGCTACCCCCCAGGAGGGCGCCGGGGCGGAGGGCGAGCGCTGCCCCAGCGCGCTGTCGCGGGCGGCGGGCGAGGAGGAGCGCTCCGGGGACGAAGCGCTGCTCCCCCCGCTGCCCCTGCCCAGGAAGGGCAGCTACCTCTCCGCCTTCCGCCCGGTCGTGAAGGACGCCGAGAGCATCGCCAAGCTCTACGGCACCCGGGAGGCGTACGGCGGCGCGGGCCCCCGCGGCCCCGGCTACCTCTCCCCGGACTTCCTCAGCGAGGGCAGCTCCAGCTACCGCTCGCTCTCCCCCGGGGGGGACACGGCCGAGGAGCCCGAGGTGGACGTGGAGTCCAACCGCTTCCCGGAGGACGAGGAGGATGACGCCGCCGCCGCCGCACCCCCCGAGGGACGGGAGCCGCCGCCGCCCCGGCTGCTGGCCGGGACCGAGGAGCCGCCGCCGCCGCCCGCCGGGGCCGACGGGCCCGAGGAGAAGGCGGGCGAGCCGGCGGCGGAGGAGGGCGGCCAGCCGCCCGACGGCAGCCCCGAGCGGAGCAGCAGCAGAGGCGCCTACGAGGTACGGGGCGTGGGGGGAACTCTGCCCCCGGGGGTGACCCCGGGGCCCCCGCCGCCGCCGCCCTGACTCCCTCTTTTGTAGGTGTACGCGCCGGACAGGGGGGAGCACCTGCAGCCCCTGAAGACCGCCGCCTCCCTGGGAGCCCCGGCCGCCTACTTGTGCACCCCCGAGGCGAAGGGTAAAGGGGGCCGGGGGGCGGGAGGCCGGTGCGCATGGATGGCGCGGCCCCGGGCGCCGCTCCCGCCGGCTGCTCAGCCCCGGGGGGACAACGGGGCCGCCGTTTTCGTTTGGGGGATTTCGGGAGAAAAGAGAGCGCAAACGGTTTCCGGATGGGGGCCGGGGCTGGGCCCTCCCCGGGCCCGGGGATGCCGCCGTCGGCCGGGGCCGGGGCCGGTGCGGTGGGGATGGGCTGGCGGGGCCGCACAAGGCACGGCGGGGCAAAGCTCCTGCCAGCAAGCTACTTTCCAATAGCAAAGCGATTAGGATGTCCGCTAAGAAGGTTTTAACGAGGGCTTTGTCCGTAATTATGTAATTAAGGATATATCAGGACCATACTTTCATTGCTTATGGTTGAAAATCGGTTTATTACCTTTAAGAGCAAGATAAAGAAGACAATCACTCCGCGGCAGAGGATTTAGAGACCAGAAAATCCTATCAGGACCAAAGGAATGTCTCGCATCCCAGCCCTGTAAATACCGACAGAGGTAAGCACCGGTCCGCGCTCCGCCGCGGCCCCTCCGCGGGGCGATGCGCGGTCGGCGGAGCCCCCCGCGGCGGGGCTGACGGCCCTCTGCCCCCCCGGCCCCGCAGGAGAGGACGGCCTCGGCATGGATGTCGCCGGGACGCAGCTGGTGGAAAAGGACATCGAAAATTTGGCCCGAGGTGAGGCGGGGGCTCGTCCCGCGGCGGGGTGGGGGGCTGCGGGGGCGGGGAGGGCTGTCGGGACCCCCCGGCCTCTCTCCGCGGCTCGAGGTATTTGTGTTTTCTGCAGGAGTGATTAACTCCTGTGATTAATGTAACGTAATGCGATTAGCGGCGCGCTGAGCCGCCTCCATATGGAAAAGTGCGGGGTCCCCTCAACCCTGCCATGTATTTTTAAACAGACGAGTTGCAAAAACTGGTCCTGGAGCAAATGGAGTTGAGGAAAAAGCTGGAGAGGGACTTCCAGAGCCTGAAAGGTACCGCCGATCCCCGCCCCCCCCCGCCGCCGCGCCCCGGCCGGGGAGCGGTGCTGACCCCCCTGTCCCCGCAGATAACTTCCAGGACCAGATGAAGCGGGAGCTGGCGTATCGGGAGGAGATGGTGCAGCAGCTGCAGATCGTCCGAGGTACGGCCCGGCCGAGGCCATCCCGCAATTATTCCTTTTATTTTTTATCTCCTTTTTGTCTCTCTCCTTTCTTTTTCTTTCCTTTTTCTCTTTTTTCTTTCTCTCTCTCTTTTTTTTTTTTTTAATCGATATCCCTTCGTGCACTCGTCTCGGGATTTCGAGCCGCCCCGCAAAAACGGCTGCGAGGCATCATTACACGGGAGCGAATGAACCTTCCCTCTCGCAGCAATTTCCACCCGGGCTAAATTAAAAAGCGAGGCGTAAAATTACCTGGGAAGCCGTGCCCGGCTTTGCGCGCATCCATCCCCGTATTCCCTCCCCCCGCCACCCGCGCTGCCCTTCGGACCAGCGCATCCTCGACGGGGCGGCCGCGCTCCCGTCCCGTTCCCCACCCCCGCGGCGCGTTGTGATGCTCTCCCCCCATCCCAGATACGCTGTGCAACGAGCTGGACCAGGAGAGGAAAGCGCGCTACGCCATCCAGCAGAAATTGAAAGGTACCGGGGCAGGACGGGGGGGGGCACAGACCGTCTAAGAAGGGCCGACACCCTGCCTCTCCCCGCCTTTCCCCGTGTGTGGGGGGGGGTCCGGGGGTGACGGCTCTGTCGCTTTGCAGAGGCCCACGACGCGCTGCATCACTTCTCCTGCAAAATGTTGACCCCGCGGCACTGCACGGGGAACTGCTCCTTCAAGCCGCCGCTGCTGCCCCAGTGAGCGCCCCCCCAGCCCCCCGGAACCCCCCCCACCCCCCACCCCGGACCCCGAAGCCATGCGGGCAGAGCCCACACAAGCCATTTCCACGAGGAGACACTTGTACATAGAGGACTCGGAGCCCGTCTTTCCTCGGACTGGCAATACGGCGGGGAGCGGCCCCGGGCCGGCCGGAGGGGGAGCCGGGCCCCCCCCCTGCGCCCCGCGCCCCCTAGGGCCCCCCCGCTCCGCCTCTCCCATCCCTCCCTGTGTGTCCGCTTCTTCATCCCTTGTCCAGACTGGAAACAAAAGTGGCTATGTGCAATGGATATAAATGTACTGTGATTCTCTTGGTACAGTATTTGTTGGATTTTTATTTATTTATGATGTATATTTATTCCCCCCCCCTCCGCCCCCTCCCTCGGGCCCCCTCCTCCCTCACCATCCCATTGTAAATTCATGGATGTAACGGCACTTTAACGGGCGGTCCGCGACTCCGGAGGCAGAACAACGCTCGCCCGCTCTGGGGAGAGACCCCTCTGTACGTGATTTTGGTTCTTTAATAAAAACCGACTTTAAGAAGCCGCCTGGTGCGTGGGGCTGGCCCGGGTTGCGGGGGCCCCACCCCGGGCACGCCGCGGGAGGGGCTCGCACGGCCCCCCCGGGCCCGGGGCGGGCCGACACCGGGTGCCGCAGCCGGGGGGGGCCGCCCGCTCCCCTGCGAAGTTTCCCTTTCCCCCTCCTCCTCCGCGCCGCAGCCGGGAGCTCATTAATGCCCATTTATATGCTCGTTTCACACATGAAAGTATTACATTAATGAGCTCTGAGAGCGGGTGTGGAGGTGCTCGCACACCTATTAGCCCTAAATACCTGGTTTCAACCCAGGATTAACCTAGCACGACATCTCGGTGGGGCTGGGACCGGGGCGGGGGACCGGGGAGGGGGGGATGCACCTTGCGACCGGGGTCCTGGGGCGCTGCGGGGGCGGGAGGGACCGGGGGGAGTCACATGTCGCCCCGCGGTCCTGCAGCATCACCGGGGCTGCCGGGGCCGGGGAGGGCGGGATGCTCCTTGCCGCGGGGGCCGGGAGAACCCCGGGGCCGTGATGCGCTCGGGGGACGGGTGGGGTCTACGCGTTGCCCATCCCGGCGATGCCCGCGGGGCTGCTGCGGTGCGAGCCGTTTTACCGGGAGTTCCGCAGCGCGGATCTGTCGTAATTAGTTTCTGGGACTCTCATTAAGCGGAGCAGCGGCGGTTCCGCGGCCTGGGCCGCCACCGCGTGGGCGCAGACGGTGCTGCAGCCCCCTCTTCACCCCCCCCACCGCCCCCCCGGCTCCTCCAGCGGGCGCGATGCGCCGTGCTCCCCCTCCCCGCCGCCCCACAACGGCTGCCGGGCCCGATCCGGCGGCACCCGGCGGGGATGCTCGGCAAAGGGATGGGACCGGCTGCTCCTGCACGGCCGCATCCTGCCGGCGTTTTGGGGCCCGTGTCTGCCCAGCAGCTCCCCTCGCCGACGGGCAGCCCTGGGGGCAGGCCAGGGGCCTCCAGAGGTGCCTCCCAGCCTAAATCCCCCCGGGAGTCTCCGATCAAACCCCGCGGTTTTTATTAGGCATCATCCCCCTCAGCAGTTCAGCGTGGGTCTCTTCTCCCAAGGAAGAGGCAATAGGACGAGAGGAAACAGCCCCAGGTTGCCCCAGGGGAGGTTTAGGATGGATATTAGGAAAAAATTTTACACTGCAAGGGTTATTAAGCATTGGAACCGGCTGCCCAGGGCAGTGGTGGAGGCATTATCCCTGGAGGGATTTAAAAAACAGGCAGAACGTGGTGCTTAGAGATATGGTTTAGTGATGGTTTTTGTCAGAGTTGGGTTAATGGTTGGACTCTGTGATCGGAAAGGTCCCTTCCAACCCCGGCAATTCTATGATTCTAAGGTTCTATGGCTTTTCCCCTCGGCAGGGAGGGGACAGAGAATGCCTGACTCTGGGATCAGCTGTGCTGGAGCAGGAGCAGCATCCTCTGTCACCTGTGGGTGAGCCAGAGTGGACACAGCTGGCTGGGCTGAAGGTTACAAAACCCTTGGGGTGGGAGCACACCTGACTCTCTTGGGCTCTTGTTTCTCAGAGCATCAGGCAAAGTTCTTGTGGCCTGTCTGGGGACGGGCATCCTCGTGAGCTTCAGAAGTTGTCTGCGGTATGCAACCCTGAGCGGGAGCAGAGGTGCTGGGGTTGCTGGTGGCACCTCTCATGCAGGTAAACCTATGGGAAGGGGGATCACCTTGCTGGGACATGGAAGGGATGTGTAGACTAGGGAGACGATAGCAAAGAGGTGAATAAAAAGGTAGAGTTGAGCTCTGCAAGCCGAGAGGCTTGCAGGAATGAAATACTTGGGTCTCTTTGGAGCTTGTGGTGGAGCAGCTGAGTCATCTTCCTTATATGCTTCTCCACACATCTCTAGCTGGGTTGTCACTGGCACCTTGTGGGCTGGGGGTGGCACAGGGAGGACCACGGAGGAGCTTGTTCTGGGTGTCTGACCCTGTCTGCTGGCATGGGGGGGGGCGTGTGTTGTGCTTGCTGGCACTGCCGCACCTCGGGGGGGCTCTCGCTCCTGACCCCAGCCCCTCATCAGGGCCCGCAGCCGGGCTCTGGGGCACGGTGCCTTCCCAGCTCCCGTTTCTCTCGTGCCGGGCTGCCGGAGCCGTGCTCTCCCCAGCAGCTCTCCGTCCGGCCTCTGCCGAGCTCACCTGCCCAGCACACCGTGCGTGGCGGCAGCGCTTACCAACACGGGTGCAAAAATGAACTATTATGTTGTATTAATATTTTCACACTACTTAGCTCTCATTAAAATGTACTTTGCTGAATTTAATATGTGACTTCAAATGACACAACGTATTAAGTGCTTAATATACTAGAAATTATGAAACTATTATAGTCTAAGTAATATGAAATAATTAGAGTGAATTAAACTTCACCAGCAGAATGAGGGAAAGGCTTCAAATTTTTTCTTCTGGATTTTTTTTTTTCAGTCTTAAAATAGTTGAATGCAGTAATAGACCCTGAAAATAAACAACCGGAGTTAGGATTTTTAAATAATTAAAGCAGGAAAAAGCCTGGAGTGTCTGTATTTGAGCCTGCGATGAATTCTGAATTGGGGGAAGCAGAAGGTCTGCTTGCTGTAGCTGATGGAGTTGTTCTTTCAGGCCAGTGGCAGAGCAGCTCCAAGGAGCTGATCACCAAACCTCCAGCCTTGCCAAGGCTTCTCCCCATATGCTATTTTCCTCTTGTACACAAGGCTGTTTATTTGGAGGCAAGCAGACGTGATGGCTCCCAGGAACGGAGCTGTGTCTCTGCTCTGGGTTTTGCTGCCGCACTGCCTCTGAGCTGAAAGTCCCCTTTGCAGAGCAGGTCCCCTCTTAACGGGGGTGCAAACACCAGAGACCCCCACGTTAAAATCGCAGCGCCTGGATGGAGCCTGGCTTTTCGTTTGGAGAAGCGCTTTGAGCCATCGCACTGAAGTTGGGGTTGAGTTGCAGGCGTTTTTCTCGCAGGAAGGGGGTTGCCCTGGAGCGTGGGTGGATGTGGGGCTGGTAGACATTCTCTGGTGGGTCTGTAAGAGCGATGCAAATCGCCCAACTCATCGCTGCCAGGTTTCGGCTGGGTATTTGCACGGAGGTGTGGATGCATGGGACCGTGTGGGACTGCGCTGCCATGGCACGCGTGGTGGGGACCCGCTCGATCGGTGTCTCTCAGGCCCCAAACCTCTGCTCTTGACCCTGTGTGGAGCGGGGTCAGCTCGGATGCGGGCTGTCTTTCCGGCGGCAGCGTGGCTGGATTCCGAGGACGCCAGGAGATGGCGTTCCCAGTGCCTCTCTGCGCAGCGCTCCTCGCTGGAGTTTGTCTGGTTTTGAACTGAGGTGCTGCACAACTTCCATGGAAACTAACAAAATTATCCCTTGGGAAAGCAAGTTTGAGCCTGGGGCAGGGGACGGGACACAGGCAGAGCTGGGCCATCGCCTCTGCGAGAGGCGGACCTGCAGCGGAGAAGCTGTGGAGTCCCTCCTGAAGCAGCAGCTTTGGGGGCAGGAGAGCAAAGGGGGGAAAGAGGCGTTTACTGTCGGGTGGGCTTTGGGGTGATGGGCACTGCTGCTGCGATGTGGGATGGTGGCCGTCGGTGAGTTAAAACGTGCTTGCACAATATTCTGCTGGAGGACTTGAGGGGAAGAAAATGAGCAAGGGGTGGATGTCAGCCCCATCCGCGCAGGGCTGGGTGGCACGGCGCCATGGATGGGCGGCAGTCCCGAGAGGCTGCTGGGTCCCTTGCAGGTTTGCTGATCCCCCCCCGACAGCCCGGGGGAGACGGGAAAATCAGCCTTCCCACGAAATCCTGGTGTCGGGAGAAACCTGGGCTGAACTGGAGGTCACGGACCTGATCCTGGGGACTAGACCAGCGGTACCGTTACACGTAAAGATGCTCTGTCCTGAAGTGAGGACATTCTTCTGCAAGCGCATAAGGCTCTCAGCAGATTTATGGAATAGTATCAGAGGAATAGTGCTGCACTCAGGTGAACACCAGGAAAGCTAATACTTGAGTTAAAAGTGCCTCCTTGAGGATTATTTAGGTTCCACCGACTGTATCATCAAAAGACACGTTTGCTTGGAAAGTCATCATTAAGTACAAAGAACATACCAGCAAGTATCTTAAAAAGTGTTAACTTTTTTTATATGCCTCTGATTTCAAGGGACTGTTTGCCGTTGGTGACAGGGGGGAAAAATAATCGCCTGAACAATCTTTTAGAAAATGAGTTGTCTAGTCTTGGCCTAGCATGGCCCGTTAGGGAAGATGTGTTTGTAAGACTCATCTGACTTTGAGTGTGCCCTTTCAATGCTGTTTTATCGCTATATTTAGTATTATCCCAGACTGCGGGCTGGTGAGGGAAAACACAGGGAAAACACTTTCCCTTTTCCAATGACCGTCCAGGCCCAGAGTGGGTCTGGAAACCAACAGGTCACATCCAGGTTGGAAGGGACCTGTGGAGGGCTCCAGTCCGACCCCTGCTCAAAGCAGGACCACCCGCATCAGGTTGTTCAGGGCTGTGTTCAGCTGAGACTTGGGTATCTGGAGGAGCTCTATGATCTCCCTCCGCTTCCAGTGCTTGACCTCCCTCCTCATAAAATAAAAAGAAGTTTTCCCTATCATTTACTCAGAATTTCTCATTTCCCGTTGCCTCTCGTCGTGCTCCTCTGAGAAGTGCCTGGCTCCATCTTCTCTGCACCGTCCTGTTTGGGACTTGCAGACAGCAGCGAGACCTGCCCTTTGCCTTCTCCTCCCCAGGCTGGACAAACGCAGCTCCCTCCACATCTCCCCACACATCGTGCGCTCCGGCCCCCAAACATCTCGGCCCATCAGGACCCCCAGGTCCCTTCCTGTGATATTGCTCTCTGTCCAGTCACCCCCCACCTTGCGCTGGCAAGCGGGCTTATCCCACCCCAGGGGCAGGATGTGGCATTTGCCTTCACAAGGTCCATGTCCTTTCTCCAGCCTGCCCCAGTCTCCCTGAACAGCACTCCTGTCCTCCCCAGCACCAGCTCCTCCTCCCAGTTTGGTGTCATCTGCCAACGCTCTGTCCCATCATCCAGGTGGCTAATAAGGGCAATATTGATCCTGAGGGGTGGCACTGCTCACCGGCTGCCAGTCGGACTTTGTACCCCGAAAACAGCGTTTGAGCCTGGCAGTCTGGCCAGTTTTCCTGCTGGTCTGCTTATCTAGTTCTCAGCAGTTCGCAATGAGGATGCTGTGGGAAGCCATGCCAAAGGCCTTGCTAAAGTCAAGGTAAATAAACCCCCTTGCTTTCCCCTCATCCACAGAGCCAGCCCTTTCATCACGGAGGGCATCCAGGAACGATTTGTGCCTGGGGAACCTGCGCTGGCTGTTCCCAGTCGCCTTCATCTGAGCCTCTTGGAAATGCTTTCCAGCAGGATTTGCTTCATCACCTTCCTGGGGTGATGTTGGTGAGGCCAACAGTTCTGCACCGCTCTGGAGCCTCCTCCTCCTCACCCAGACCAAAGCTGGGTGTCGTATTTGCTTTTTCCCGGTCATCAGCATTGCTGTGACCTTTGGGGATGATTGAGAGTGACACTGGCTCTCAATCAAGAGTGTCCCTTGGGTGCTGCCCGTCTGGCACTACAGATGTCTGTTTGTCCAGGTGGCTGAAGTGGACCCTGAAACGTGCAGTTGTAGCCAAAATCCACCGTAAGCTGCCTCGGCCTCACCTTGGCAAAGGCAAAAGGCCCTTTCTTAGGGAAAAATCCCGGCTATTTCAGGATCTGGCTGGCCTCAAGGGGCTGGGGACAAGGTGTGTGTCTAGTCCTTGCCTGGTTGGAGGTTCCTCCTGCCTTCATCTTAAGTGTTTTGCGTAAATCAGTTTGGTTTAATTTGTGCAATGAAGTGTGTGGCTGGTGTCCTTCGGGTTTAGTTTGAGTATGTGAGGGACAAGTGTGAACAGGCCAGCGAGGAGCCGTACGTAAACAAACTGGAGTGTCCACATGCAAGGAGGTATGGGTTTAATTAAATTGGTGGAGGTTTGGGTGCAAACAAGACTTTCTGCGCTGCCTGGATGAGAGAAGGGTGTACGGCAGGGTAGCTCTGCCTTGCTTACAAAATCACTTATTTATTTTCATGTAACAAAGTGAACTCTGTGGTTTTCTTGGAAACTTAAAACATATTTTCTCTCTCTCTCTTTTTTTTTTTTTTTTAAAGCTGAAAATTCTTTCCTTTGATCTCCTTTCTGACTCTTAATGAAGTTGTGGGATCTGACTTCCCGCGTCGTGCCTGTTGTTTTCGCTTCGCTGCCTGACCGTGGCGGAGCCAGCGCGGGGCGAGCTCCTGCCTCTCCCGAGGATTTCACACCTCCTAACACCAGCCCAGCTTCAAAGCACGCTACAAACACGAAAGGCCCGCGTCCGCCTGCGCGAAGGCCAGGCTTTCATTGAAGTCCGTAAGAGCTGAACGTGCACATCCAAAGGTATAATTTGACACTAACAAATTAATTCTCACTATTTTTCTGTGGACAAATTAAGCTGCTGTTGCCACAGTGCAGGCGGATTAACCGAGAAGGGGGCAGGCGAGGGACACCAGTGCCTGTGCTGGAGAAGGGATATTTTCCAGTCCGTTGTGTGTTGGAGGGGATGATGGGTCCCCAAGAGACTCACCCTGGCAGTCTGACTGCCCAGAGCCACTTCTCTCGTGTTGCAATTAAATTAGTGCTAATTGGTAGCCTCGGAAGGGAGCAGCGGGCATGATGCATGGTGCAGATCTTGCACGCAGCGCTGCAGGAGCGCTGGTCCCGCTCTGCTCGCTGCCAGTCAAGGTGCCCTACGGGGGTCTTGAGGTCCGTGACCTTGCCCCCGTCCCCAGCATGTCTTGGTGGTGGGTTCCTCATGCCAAACCCGTCCCGAATTGCCACCGGTGTGCTCTGAGCAGGAGGAGGGGGGCAGGCGGTGCCGCAGAAGCTCTCGCACCCAAGGCAAAGCTCTTTTGGGAGAGGACGGGAGCACCTTTTTGGGAGGCCTTTGCTGCTCCTGCTTGTGCTACTCCAGCTCTGGAAGAAAGAGCAGCCTTCATCTGCTGGGGCTGTTAATGTCACCTTTCACAAGTACTACGCTTGCAAAGGAACCTGCCAAGTATAGCACGTTTTAATTTGCTCTTTTCCCATGCATTCCTGGATTTATGGCTTAGTTCAGTCTGGTTACTGCTCGCTGTATAGATGTAAAGCTCCCTCCAGAGGGTCACTCCACGCCATAAGCTTTGTGGGTTCCCTTGGGGAAGCTGATGTGCTATTCCCTGAAAAGCATCCACCTAAAGAGGGGTTTCGTATTCAATTTTGCAGAAATCTGAGCTCTGAAAGCTGGCAAGGAGATTTGCCTATCCGCTGATTACAGCTAACAGTCTTCTGTCTGAACACAGATACGTTACTCTAGTCTCTGTGTGCCTTTAAATGCTTCGTTGTTTTTAGGTAATACGGATTTGTGAACATATTAATTGTGTAAAAATGAAGAAAAAAAAACAAAAGAGAGAGAGGGGAAAAAAAGAACAACTTGGAGAAAATGCATTTTCAGTGATGCCTGCACCAGGTTGAGAAGTACATTTGCAGTTCCTTGCCATCTGTAGCAACTTGTCCAAAGCAAACATTACCAGTCGGTCCAGGTTTGGCTGCATAATTGCCATAAACCATTGCAAGGGCATCCAGAATAGCACAACCCTGGAACTACTTCTAGGATTAGGTCCTACTCCCTTGAAAAATAAACCTTGGCAAGAGCTCAGTTCTCCCTAATAAAAATTCCGTTTTCACAGCTCTAATCAAGTTTTCCAGAGCTGTGGTCCAAATTATAAACTGCATGCAGAATATCTGACCCGGGAGAACAAGATGAAGCTTTTCATTTAAAGCAGTGCCAGGCTGGAAATTTCCAAAGTTCTCAGTGGTTCACCTATGGCAAAACTGTGGACTATGTCCTAATAAACCCGTCCCTTCCATGGCAAAGCTCCATCAGATCCAAACTTCTTGTCCCCGCTCACAGGTGGAAGAGTCTCCTTTGGGGGATTCTTGCAGAAATGGTATCTTTCTTCACAGACTTGTAGATACTTGATTATCTTAAAGGTCTTTTCCAACCTAGACAGTTCTATGAGTCTATGTTTCTGGATGGATCTCACAGCTAACCATTAATTATTACTTTTTTTTTCACTGGGGAAGGTGGTGGGGAAAAGGGGCAATGGAGCTGAAGCCACCTTGCTGAGTGGGCACCCAGAGTGGCAGTGGTCTCTGTGCTGAACCCTGCCTGCCTGGGTGGCACCCTGTGTCTGCAAACCCCTTTGAGATCCTCCAAAACTGGGGGTTGTTCAGCCTGGAGAAGAGAAGGCTCTGGGGAGACCTTATAGCAGCCTTCCAGGACCTAAAGGGGACCTACAGGAGGGACAGGGAGGGACTCTTGATCAGGGAGTGTAATGAGATGATGTGGGGTAATAGTTTGAAATGGAAGGAGGGGAGATTAAATTGGATATTAGGAAGAAATTCTTTACTGTGGGGGTGGTGAGCCCCTGGCCCAGGTTGCCCAGAGAAGCTGTGGCTGCCCCATCCCTGGAGGGGTTCAAGGCCAGGTTGGACGGGGCTTGGAGCAACCTGGGCTGGTGGGAGGTGTCCCTGCCCAGGGCAGGGGGTTGGAACTTGATGATCTTTAAGGTCCCTTCTGACCTGAACCATTCTGTGATTCTATGATTCTATGAAAATCGTTCCACCAGTGGTCTTTGCAGAAGATGCTGTGGTTCCCCTAGGATGCCTCCTCGTTTGTTACTTGCCTGCCCTCCTCGCCGGCAGCGGGAGGCGTTAGGACATCGTTGGGGTGTGATCGGTAATGACTGTGCGTGTGTGGTCCCGCTTTCCACCCCCCCCAGTAGTAGAGCGTATCTCTGCACTCACATGAGGGATGCTTCAGAAATATAGGGCTGTCCCCAAGAGGGTTACGAGGACTGGCTGGGTTCGTGCAAGTCATTTGGAGATCAGCGCTTACTGTTATAAGAGAACTGCTCGTCAAGTGAGCAGCAAAAAAGCAGTTTTATATTTAATCACTTAAATTGTTTTCTCCCATTGTTTTTCCAGTCTTAGATCCAACTGTCCATCAGTCGCTCTCAATGCAAATGTATTTTTCTTTTTGTGTGATAAATGCTCATCTCGCAATATTGGAAAACAATGAACCTATTAGTGTCTTGAAGAGAGATGATCCAGTTACATGTAACTGTGGGATAAATCTCGGCTTGTTCTGTTACACAGTGCGCAGGATTCAAGCAATAGATGTTTATTTTTTAAATGCAAATGCAGCAGTGATCCATGCAGCATGGGTCGCGGAGGAACTTGGCCATCAGGAAACGACAGTGGAGTCTGTAGGAGAAAGGAGGAAACCACAGCCACGGTTCATCTTTGTATCTCAGGCTGGCTGGGCTAAAAGATGTACAGAAACATAAAAACCCCAGGCAAGATCGTTGCCTAAATGCTCACGTGGGCTCCTAATTGTGGAAACATGTCGAATTATGTGATACGATGCGGTTATATAACACCTTTTATGAAACTCTTGGCACAAAAACAATGCATAAAAATAACAGATGTGGCAAATCACAACCACGTTCTGAAATCTTTCTGTAGTTCAGTTTAGTGAAAACAATGGACTTGATTTAAATTGGATTCTCCCCCCACCTCTCAAAAGAAAAAAAAGTCCACGGGCAAAGAAGTATTTGAAAGAACAGTAAAAAGGCTAAAAGCGCAAACAGGGTTTCTCCTAAAGGAATCCGCAAGCGGCCGTTGGCTGCAGGGCAGCGCAGCAAAGGCGTGGGGGGGACGGAGGGTCAAGCGCTGCTCGTGTGACTCCCGCTACCTTCAGTGAGGCTTTTCTTGTAAGCCAGGCAAGTAAGATGTGGCCCTGAGATGTGTCCCGAGGGAAGGAATGGTAAACCAGCATCCCCATTAACAACAGAGTATGCAATTGTCTTTCTAGGACCAGCAAAATGGAAAGGGATGCCCAAGATGAACTGCAAATCCTGCACAAGGGAATAACCTGGTGGGTGCCTGGCCGTATCCTCCCGCCTTTCACCATCCCCCGAGTTTTCCAGGGTATCGGCACGTAGGGGATGGGTTTGGAGTGCTCCACAGGAGAGGTCTCAGGCGTCGGGAATGTGGCTTTTCCCATGCTTTTGTGAGGCTGCGTTGCTGATAACAGGCTTCGCCGGTCGCAGCCTGTAATCAGAGCAGAAGCTGCACGCAAGCGAACGCTCTGTAACTCCACCGGGCTGATAAAGAGGAACAGGCTCCAATTAAACACTGACAATTTACTCCTGTTTGTTGTGGTACGCAGTGTCCTGAACACGGGCAGCCCGCAGCTCGGAGCACCTAAAACCCGACCCAGAGCTTTAAACAGTGAGGCAGTGCCGTGCTGCTGCTGTGCGTGGAAGAAGAAATTGGATATTGCTGGGTGGTGTTTGTTTTCTTTTTCATTTTAATCCCCTTTCTGGCTATTAGCTTTTTATACAGTCGATTTCTACATCAGCTGAAGCCGCTGTTGGCATATGGGACCATCCCCGGTACGACAGCTCCGTTATAACCGTGCTTCCCAGAACTGAGTTTGGCCTCAAGTCTGCTCCATAATGTCCTATTAATTCATTATTCATTGTTCGAGAGAGCCCAGATGTGAGTGCAGGACCGACTGCTTGGTTGTTTCTGAGCGATTTGGCTAAGCGGTGCCAATTATTTCTTGGTATCATTTTAAAGAATTTTGGTTCCCAGATGGAAGAAAACTGCAGGGCATCTTCGAAGAAAAAGTGAAAAATAGTATTAATAGCCTATTTTTATTAGTAGAGAAAAGAAAGACCTTTCAGTTAAAGGCTTCCGATTATTAAAAAAAAAGGAAATTTCAACCGAAGAGAGAACTTACTGTTTTGAAAGAGTTTGCTGGGTGGAGATGTGAAGCTGAAAGGATCTTGTGCAACTCTGCTTTTTAGGTCTAGTACTAAATTCCCCCATTTAGTCCTTTATGTTACCACAGGAAAATCGCTGACAATTGCCGAGGAAACGACTGATTTCTGGACTAGCCGAAAGCACGTGGCATCTTCCAGGATCAGACCCTGACATTTCTGTCTCTAATCTTTGTCCGGAGAGCTGATATTTCTGTAATTCTTCTCATCCTCCAAGTCCTCTGTAAGCGTTAAGTATTTTCGCATACAGCAAATGGAACAATAACGGAGGACTTAATTTCCCCATCTGTCAACTAGTCCTGAACAAATTGTACATCTTTCTCTTCAGAGAGAAATCTTAGGTAAATTAAAAGCTTTAGTGTTCATTTTCATGTAACAGAGGTTCTGAAAGAAATTCTGTCATCACATTTCTAGCTGAATTTTTTTTTTTAAACATGCTACAAATCATGGAAGACATGTTTGTTTGTTTGTTTTTAACTCGGAGATGGTGGCTCTGTCTTGGGTAACCTTGGCTCACACTGCCCCAAAGTAATGCACATCGCGAGGTCAAAGCCTGAATTTTGGGGGAGCCGATGCTGTTGGTTAAGGATGGTTAGCGGTGTTGGTAAGGGAAAACTGCAACCGGGGGGCTTCGGAGAGGTTGCTCCGCCGGTGCAAAGCTCAAGGGCCATAAGCCTGTGGTGATGCTGTGTGCCCCGTTCTGCCCCGCTGAGGACGGCTGAGCACAGGCTGGTCTTTGTTGCTTCCCAGCGAGGCAGACAGCGTATGGCGTGATGCTGTTTGTCTTGGGCTCGACCCTCCCAGGCCGTACTCCAGTGAACAACGCTACTGACGTTATTGGAGGGTGTGCGTATGGGTCCTGATATGTTGCTTAAAAACACGTTGGTGGGCTTTCGCATTTGCAGGACTTGTTGGTGTTGACTCTGTGCAGGTGATGGCAGCCCTAGGCCACGTATTTCTGCTCTCTTGCCCCTTAACCCTGCCTCTGGAGCAGTTTATAACAAAGGAGGTGCTTTTGGGTGCAGGTTTCCTCCTTCTCCTATATGCAAGTAAGGTTTGTGCTTACTTTCTTGCAGATGTTGTCCATCCCCCACCTTGTCGCCGCCCCAGCTGGCAGGCTCAGATAAGGGATGAATGGAGAGATAAGAAGCTCTTTTCCTTCTCCTCCCTCATCTGGAGCACCAGCAAATGGTGAGGCTCTGCTTTCAAAATCCCACAAGCTCTGTTAAATACATGGCAAAGTGGCTCCCAAAATGAAACAGGTCACACACAGCCCTGCTCTCTGGAAGACAGATTCATCAAATACAAATCTCTGTTGAAAGAAGTGAAATGAGGAAAAAAAAATTAAAAAAATTAGAAGCAGGTTCCCCTTCTCTTTAGCACCCCACCGTGTCTCTTGGGAAGCCACCCTTGAAGCTCCCGAATAGGTCTACCTTGAGCAAAATCCCTATTATGTGACGTGGCAAAGACACGCCCTGAAAGAGACAGGTTGGAATTTATCTCTGGAGCTATTTCCACTGCAAAACAAAAGGTTTTCTGTGATAGTCCAGAACAAGTGCCAGTTAAAGGGTATGAACTCTTTTCATACTGTGTTCTACTGCAGAATATTACTAGCAAGGTTCATACAAGCCATTGGGAGCTTTTTGCGCCCTTCTGAATTAGGCAGGCTGAGGCAACGTGGTGGTGTAGTCCAGCAAATTGAGAAAGCAGGGCAGATGATAACTTTTTCTTATCGTCTGTCGGCTTATCCCTCGGCGACGCGTTTTTAGAGTGACATCCATGGATGCAGCAATGCATTCGTAACGGGACTTGAAATAGCAGAGCACAAGGAAACTGTGGCAGGGCTCTGGCAGGAATCCTCTGGGCTTTACGGCTGGTGTGATTTCTGCTGCAACATGTGCTGCCTTACAAAGGAGGTATGATAGCTTCATCACACCAGTGATAATGAAGTAGAAGAGGACATAAAGAGGCAGCTATTGACTGGCGCGGGTCTTCCCTGCGCTGAGCCTCAGCGTCAGAAGCTGCCGCCGCTGCGATTCCAGTGTCGGTATCCATAGCACGAGCTTTAGAGCGGATCAGGTTCAAGTATTTTTGCTGGGTTGTGCCGTCTACTCGCTAGCTTGTGCTGCCAGTAGAGCTGCAGCGGGGATAAATTATGATGTCAAAACAGAGAGATGTTGTCACACAACCATCTCGCCGTCTGGGGTCAAGGTTCTGCTTTATAGCTTGGAAACCCATTAGTCCATTTGAAAGCATATGGCCAAGAACAGTCAAAAAAAAAAGTCTTGTGTGTTTGGGTCAGAGCTACAGACAAAAGGCTCTTTGTGCTAAGAGCTGACAATGACAAATAAAGAGGAACCTGTTGATCTAGGAGAGAAATGGAGGATTATGAAAAGATCACATGGTGAGAAAAAGACCTTGGCTGTTTGTCTGGATGTCAGTCTCGCCTGTCATTAAAATGCTTTCTGCAGCTACGGCATATTTGTTAATAGAAAATCTGTCTCCTGCTCATGTGGTTGTTTTTTTTTTTTTTTTTTTCCTAGCCTACAAAATGCTACCTGTGCCTAAATGTGCCGCCCTCACGAGACCACATCAGAGAGGTGATATGCTCTTCACTGGATCCTCGCCACGTGTTAGGTATTACACAGAATAATTAATGTTTGCAAGTATCTCTGATAGCACTGGGAGCACTAGGAACAGTAAATGCTTAAAATTAGTGTCTCTCCAGCCATGATACATAAATACAGGACACAAAGAAAACCCAGTAACAAACCCACTATAATTCAACAAAGTTATTGGAAGTAAACCAAAAACTATGTCTAATGCTAATAATAAGCATATTTCCCAAAGGTAACATTTGATTTCTATCCAAAGCCAAACATATTTGAAGCTCTGCCTGAATGTCGTTGCGGAGCAGATTAACTGGGACAGTTTAATCTGCGAATAACTTTGTAAAGCCTTCAGCCAACTCTGAAGAAATAGCAACAGTCTTGACAAGACTGGGCTACAAAACACTTCACAGATAATGCGTTTTTTTCACAGTAAGTCTGGAGAAAACAGAGAACGGCTTTGGTTTTGTGGCATGCACATCTGGCAAGTGCGGATTTCTGATCGGTGTGCAGAGAACATGCTGAACAGAAATATTTATATTGAACATTGATGGGCTGCCTAAAATGACCTCCAGAGTCTATGAAGTGCACCATAGATTTTTAAAAAATCTATTATAGCCCATTATGTTCTGGAATGTATCCGAGTCCATCATCGCAGAGAGCGCCAGCAACTCTGCATTTGCTGTAGTGGAGGAGACCTATGGAAACGCGTTTAATTCAAAATAAACGGAGGGTGGGGAGGAAATAACAGCATGTTTTTTCTCTGGTTTTATTTATCTTCACAGCTGAAGAGACTGCAACGGGAAGGTGACTGGAAAATGAAACACAAAGGGAAAGGTCCCTTGCTGTTCTTTAAGCACTGGTTTGAAATCAATGCAGATAATGCACTTGGAAGGACTGTCTCATTTACTGGTTTTCAGTAAATTGCTGGGCTGTGCTTCCCAGTGATAATGTGATAGTCATGCCTGTGCCAGTAAGAATATAATTTAAAAAATAATTAAAAAAAGGTAAAAAAAAAAAAATCCCCCAACCAGCGTGCAATTCCTTGCAAGCAGCATTTGTATAGTTTAGCCTGGGATGCCCTGAATTCTATACACTGACCAAGAAACATCTCGGGCTGCTGGTTATCCCTCCTGGTGGTACAGCGCAATTCTCAGTTCTCTGCAGCTTGTTCCAGAGACGCAACAAACTGTACTTAAATACGGTATCCTCCTGCGGCGCGAAATGCCCACTCCTGCCCACTACAGCCTGGCACAGCCAAGGTGTTTTCTAACCACTGCTCTTCCTTCTACCTTGGCCATCTTGATTTTTCACCGCTGGTAGTCGGTGATACACTCACAGTGACTTCAGTGCTACTGGATTAGGTTTAGGGTCCAATTATCCTCATTAAAAGTATAAACTAATAATTCATAGTTCAAAGTAGGTTTGCTATGGACAGCACCACTAGGGATTTAGCGCATGATACTGGAGTTGGTGCTTAACGTTTTCTTTTAATAATATTTTTTTAACTGGAGGCAGACCTATTTATATATGCTTTGGGAGAATAATTTTATGGGTAAATATGATCTTTATTAATATTTTTTTTGTTAATTCATTGATGTTAGTAAAGAGCTTTGAAGATGAAAGCACTGTATGCAATAAATATTAAGATTATTCCAACTTATTTTAATGTTGCCAGCATTCCAGCTCCATCATCTTTCATCCAAGAATCTCAAAGTACTTTCCAAATGGTAATTAATTTCCTCTCAACAGTCCAGGGAGATACCTATTATTATCATCCCCATTTCACAAAGGAGTCATTCCGAGCGCATTCTACCCCATGACTTGGTCAAAATCGGGGAACATGGCAGGAGTCTATTTGGCAGTGATCCAAAATATTCCTGACTCCCGTTCTCCTGTTCTTGTTGCTAGACAGCATTCCCTTCTTGGGAGTGGGCTGTGACACTCACCCGCATGGTGCTTGCCTGCCTTCCTCAGGTGCTTCTACTGGTAGCTCTTAAAACAAAACAAAATAGACAACGATAACATGCCACACCCAGGACAGGTGAGGAAATAAAAACTCTTCAAAATCAGCATTATCACAGTTATTAGTTTTACTGAGTGGGCTAGGCTGAATTTTCAGCATCTTTTCAGATGCAAGAGTAAACCTTGACTGGATGCTATTTTAGAGTCCTACTGTGGAGTCATAATCTTATAAGCCATACTCAAATGACAATTAACATACAAACATTTTCTCAAATGCAGACAGTGGTTCGAGAGTGCAAGGAAGCGCGAAAGATGTGAGCTAAACAGCACTTGCTGCAGCTGAAACTTCTTCTAAGAACACTCTCCCCAAACCAGAGGCTAAGTTAATGGTGAGACGAGAAGACCGTTTAGAGACAGCATGACTCCAGCAATCCATGAGAACAATGCAAAGTTAAAAAATAGCAGTATTGACTGGTGGAAAAACAACATACATATAATTTTCAGGTAATTACTACAGTATAATTAGCTCTGTTGTTTTTGTATGAGCCATCTGAAATGAACTCTACTTGCTATTGGAACTCAACTTTACTTACAGTGTTCCGATGACTACAGTGATTCTTTAGAAATAGTGAGTAGGTAAAAAATAAAGATGTGAGTACTTTATACCAGATACCATCTTTGTGCCAGCAGGCACAGCCTCACTGCTGGCATTTTATTCAGCATTTCATCCACCCCTACTCTGAACCACTGTAGGCAAGATAGGAGCTAAAGAACTGGAGAAGATGAGCGTAATCTGCTCCTATACTGTCTACATTACTACCATGTGTGGTCCATAATGGAAATTGTAGGACAGGGAGGAGGAAAGAGACTCAAGTTGTAAGAGGTCTCTGTCTTTTTCTAAATCACTGTATGTGACCGATGCCCCATGCAGAATTGTTATAAATTAGGATTGTATGAAAATGTGGGTATTTTACATGTACTGTGCGAGTTGGAGGAAAAGGGAGAGTAACATGTAACATCATAACAAGGACTTACTCTCAGGCAACGTTCTGAAAAATTTAGCACCTTCGTTTTTTTATTATTTTACTCTTTTTTTGCCACGGAACTTGGCTTATTAGGAGTTATTTAGTATCTGTAGAAAGTAACTTCTTAAGCTCTGGGTCCTTTCAGTCTTACATAAAATCCCTTTAATTGGAACGAAAAAGTTTATCGGAGTTAAAACCTGGTTTTGTTGATGCTGGAAGTCTGTACAGCTTAATTAAAAGTCTGCCTCACCTCTTGGAAGATGTTTTGGAAATAGATGTAGCTTTCTGTAGTTTTCCGTCCTTGCATTTGAATAGCTCTTGGCCGGTATCAAGCTTCTGAACCATCTGACACTCCAGGTTATTACTTGGGTTTGGTACGGCATCATGCACTTCACAGCTCACTATGGATCAGCAGCCGCCTGTTGCAGTTGCTTTTTACTCCTTCTTGTTCTGCATTGACACATTATGAAAATGGGTGCTAACGACAAAAAATCCCAATTGTGATTCAGCTAAGTGGAATTTTGTTGACAAAAATCTGGATTCAACTCAGCCGAATGAAATGCTTTTACAAGTGTAGATGAGTGTCTCAGGAATGACCATTTCTCAGAGAAAAAACTATTCTAGCTTTAATTTAAAAAAAAAAAAAAAAAGACGAAAAAGATAGCAATTCAAATAAAAACCCAGAGAAAAGTGAACAAAGGTACTTACAGAACTAGATTCATTCAACAGTGGCAGTTTTCCTGGAATAAAAGTTACAGAAGTTAATGTTAGGTAAGTTAAACCAAACGCTGCAAGGCCAGCAGGATGCTTTTACCTTCTCAGCTTGGCCTGCCTGTCCCGTGTCCGCCTCATTTCGATGCAGAAAGCAGCCCCCTACGACAGCAAACTCCTCTAGTGTAAATGAGTTCTGCTGTTGAGAAAACTGTCGTTCCGTATAAAATTAAACAAGGCGTTTTTCATGCTACCTCTGTGCCTGGTTTGGAGGTAAGCCGGGCACTTTTCTTTCCCTGCGCCCGTGCTCGATGAAGGTGCAAAACCTGAAAGGGTTTGATTGCAAGCGACGGCCGTGATCCGTCGGCTCTGTGCAGTGGGGTCAGGCACCCGTGGCGAGGCTGAGCCCCAGGGGAGACAAGCCGGGAGACCCCATTCTGTTCATCCTCACCTTAAAACCTAGTCTCCATTTGCCATGCCTCATACTTCATTTGACACAGTCCAAATATAGAAGAGCTTAATTATGAAGGACAGGCCCTAAGAACGTTAGCGGAGTGCTCTGAGCAAGCACATATCAGCCATTGATATTGGAGCGGAAAAGGCTAAGCAAATAGTTTTAAAGAATGGGCTAATTGTTGTGCCTATTACTATTGTCTTGCAGCTGCAAAGCTTTGTATAGCAGTAAAGTACATAGGGAGCTGAGCTTGACTTGGAATGTGTAATTCCAGGCAGGGAATACAATATCCAGGGCATTTAAATATCAAGGAAGGCAATTAAAATTTTTAAAGATTTGCAAAAATGGCACTGGGGAAAGAGTTTGTGTCGTGGCCATGGGAGGCTTTGAGTACTTGGTGGTGTAAACTGCACTCATATGTGTACAGCAACAAGGCAAGTTGATATTTAAGAACTGAAAAAACAGGAAATACGCAAATGAAGCTGGGATGTGTCACGCTGTAACGCTGCATATGTAATTAAAGAGTATAGTAACTCATTTACATATGCTTTCCATATTGCAATAACATTGTTATGCCAGGAGATCTAAGGATATAAAAGATGTGACATTAACAAAATAGTCCAGTATCTTTCTCCAATTTAGGACTTTAAGTGATTAACTCCCCCTCTCTAAGTTTTAATAACACAGGCAGCAAAGATGTAATGAACCTTCCTTTTCTAGAGTAAGTAGCAGCTGTTGTTTTGGGCCAAATTTGAGAGGTGATGGGAACATAATATGATATAATTTAATATAATATTGCACTTGGATGTGAATTTAGGGGGAGACGTGTGTACCAGCCAAGTCTCAGTCACTCAACGATGCTGAACTTACTATATAGCATATTGAGCAATGCCACGTATATTGTTTAGAAAGAATTAATGGACTTACTTTATCTGATATACTGGCTACTCCATTTTCTCCACATACATCCAACAATTTTCACTAAAATGTACCTCCATGACTTTTTTCCTTCCCCAGAAAAGGCTATTTCAGTGACACATCTAAATGCTTTTTATGCCTCCAACAATCTCAGGAATAAAAGGTGTTTTTAATGACTTGGTTACACTTTTCTATCAAGAAACAGAGTCATTGAGAATCTATCTTTAAATAACTTTTAAAGTTATATTCAGGATCAAAAGTGCCTCCCCGTTATTTTTGAGCAGAGAGTAAGTTTGGATCATTAGACAAAAAGGGAAAAGTCTTGGAGACTTGGACTAATGAAAACAGTATGTTAGTAGAAAAAATGCATATCTGTTTTAAAAACGTTATTGTGTCTGAACATGGTTTTAAGCAAGTGAGTTATGTGACATGATACATTTTTGGGGAGGTTACAGAACGGGAAAATAGAAGAAATGGCGGTGGAAGGTAGGTTCTGGAAGTCGTTTGTTTTGCTGCAATATGGCAAAAAGGGGGAAATGAACTCTTGAAAATTGGGAACTGAAAATATCAAAGATGTGAATGGTCGAGGAAAACCCTGATCTTTATTTTTCTCTCTTCCCTTCCCCCCATCCAAAAAAAAAAAAAAAAGTTCTAAAGAAAAAATATTGTTGTTTTAGCTCAGAAACAGAGGTGACTGGCAACCGGAGACTATTTTGGAGGTGTTCTTACCTGTTCTGGTTGCACCCCAGCTGCAGTACCTGATGGGCATGCTCTTCGGAAATGAAGACAGAGTCGTGACAGATCTGAGTGTTGCCATCCCTTCCAGGGCTGCGGCAGAGCTGGAGCAAACTGAGAGCACCTTTGAAAATTACTGTGTGTTGACAAAGTCTTTTCTTGGCAAAGAAACCATCATCTAAGTCTCAGGAGTAGAGAGGAACAAAATTTCATTACATGTAAATAATTGTCTAAAAATAGAAGCACAGATTGCTTTTCACATTAAGTTCCTTCTTCATACTAAAGTATATACCGCATTAAAAAAAGAAGTGATTATCAGGAGTCCAAACTGAGAAATAAAGGGCCTGTACGAGCTGCGTCTGTAAAAATACTTATTTAGGGCAAACTACTTCGAATTGAATATTCTGTATCCTCTAAGTTTGCTTCCTTATTTTAATATATCTGAAGACATTCTCAGCCTGTTTTATTTAAGGCAAGTTTTGAAAGAGGACACTGTGGTTTATGGCCATGTGTCAGGTTTGATAGTGTTATGCCATGATTTAGCAAAGCACTTAAGCACATGTCCACATCCCACTGAATTTGGTAGGAAGTGAAGAAGCAGAAAAACTGTTTGCTGTGCAGCAAGCCTCTTTCAGGGGGGAAAAAAAAGCAATTGGAAAAAAAAAATTTGTCTTTATACGATTATAGATCGTTTTGCCACATTCTTTAAACTAGACACAGACTCGTAGATCATATTATATAATGATTATTAAACATATTCAATCATTCAAAACGAAGTATTCTAAACTGGGCTGGTTCAGACCACTGAAATAGATCAGCTAATTATGGTACATGTGGGCGTACTGGGTAGTCATCTGACTTTTATTTTTTTAGATATCTTGCCTAGCGCCCTGCCCCCTCCCCAAACCAGCATTTTAGGCACTATGATAAGTCTTCATTACATGCAGTATTAAGCCGGAGTATTACTTATCAGCCCTTTCTAATTGCTCCTCATTTTCTGAATGCTTCATTTGATATGCTGACGCTGAACTCTGAGAACTGTAAAAGAAATCAATGAGAACTGTGGATACTTATCATATCTGCAATGGGAATGGGCTGTAAGCATGACCCGGAGAAGAGCGGTAACAGCAAGGAGTCAGAAGAGGCACCTGCGTTTTCCGTCAATCTGGTCTTGAGACCAAGCTGGGGAATGTTTCTGGGCGAAATGCTTTGAAATGAAATGTTTGGAAAGAGATGTGGGTTGTTTTCCTTTGTTCAGAGAATCAGGACCTCATATATATTCTTACCAATAAACAGGACGGTATCAAAAAGCTACTTACTAGAAAGATATTTGATAACCACTATCACATTCTTCCCTCAATGGAAACTACCTAATTTTAAATTGTGGCTAACTATTCAGGTCATATGGGAGACATAAATTATAATTCAGTAATAATCATGAGTGGTAATCTCTTTACCACTGATTCCCTGTGTGGCCTCAAGCATGCTTTCTTTAATCTGCAGAGTGGAGACATTAATGTTTTTTTTTTTTGTCTTGCAGTGCAGATAATATAAGTGCTTTCTGAATGTACGATAATGAATTTTATAGCAGCTATGGAAAAATAGCAGGTTTTGTATCTCTCTCTGTCTCACTTAAAAGGGCGTACAATATTAGCCGTGGTCAACAATATTTTTCCATCCCATGCACAAAGGTAAAGGCCAAGTGGAGAAAGTATCATGGCAATCTGTAATTATAGAGTGACACACAGGTAAAAGGAAGTTGAATCAAGCTAAGGTGTGCGACTTAAATGCTGGTATTTAAGCTGACCGACTTCACAACTGATGCAGTCATCTTGCCGGGTAGCATTTTTGCTGTGTATTTCTCCCCTCTGCATTATCTAAGATCTGCTGTTGTAAGAACCCACATTTTACCCCAAAATGATACGACGCAGGCAAGTTTCGATCCTAAAGCTCTGCTCTGATTCTGTGGGCCCTCCTAAAAACACTTTGTATTGCTTTTCCGAAGTAGGAGGCAAACCCGGGCGAGCTCCCGTTGGTTCGCTGAACTTTCCCTGCAGTCCGTGAGGGAAGCACAGCCCCGCTTCGTGCTGCGGTTGGTACGAACCGGCACCCAGCTGATGGCAGGGGACTCCCCCAGCTCGCCCCGCAGCCGCCGTGACCCCGGCCGCGGCCGGGCCGGCGCCGGGCCCTCACCCGCGGCCTCAGCGGCGCCGGAGCCCGGCCGGCCCCCACCGGGGGACCCCAGCCTAGTCCGGCGCTGCTTCACTCCTAAAGCACTTAAAGCTGCGGATTTTCAATTTTCGGAGTTGCAAAATTTAATCAACTAGGAATGCGTATCCACCTCTTCCCTCTGGTGATCCTATTCCAGAGAGCCGCCGGCACCCCGGCGGCTCTGCCCGGCGCGGCCGAGGAGAGCCGGGGCGCGGGCCCCCTCAGCGCTGCCCGATCTCCCCTCAGCGCCCCGCTCCCCTCACGGCCTGAGGAGCGGGACAGGCGGGACGGATGGGGCTGCGCCATCAGGGGGAAACTTTCCAACGACGCGCTGCCCCCAGGGCGGACCGGAGACCCCCCCGCCGAAGGCCCGGGACTCCCCGCAGGCCGGGGGAGGGACCCCGTTGGCCGCTCCCCACCAGAGACCCCCCCCGCCCGGCAGAGCGCAGAAGAGGGACAAAATGGCGCCGCGATTCAAACGCTGCGCGCTGCGTGCCGGCGGGGGGGCGGCGGGGGGGCGGTGTCCCGGCGGGGTTCACTGCGCCTGCGCCCGGGCTTGCAAGATGGCGGACAGTGCGGAACTAAAGGTAAAGCGCAGCTTCAATTCCCTTCGCGATGCCCCTTGCTGCCGTGCTTGGGGCCGCCGGGGCTGCACTTCCCCCCGGCGCCGGGGGCGAACCGAACGGCTGCCGGAGCCCCGCGGCGCTTCCGCGGCGCTGCCTCGCCGGTGCCTCGCTGGGCTGGCTGCGGCGGCGGCGCCCCACCGGCAGCGGGGGCTGAGGGACGGAGCGGGGCGGGGAGCGGAGCTGTCCTCCCCTCGCCCGGCCGCTCTCCGCCGGGCAGCCCCCCGAGAGGCGACGGCGGGGAGGGCTCCCCTCAGCGCCGGCGGAGGGGGCGGTTGGGCTCGGGCCGGGCCGTCGTGGGGGTGAGGGCGGCGGCGGCCGGGGCAGCCCCCGGGAGTTGCCGGCGCTGGGCAGCGCGGTTCGTCCGCCCCCGAGGCGGGGCGGGGGGGGGACGGTTCCCCGGGTTCCCCGCAAAGTTTCCCGAGGACTCCGGCGGCGGCGGGCGGGGAGGGAGCCCTGAGGAACGGCTCTGCCCGCCGTTGACAGGCGGCCGGCTCCTAACGAGCGCCCTCCCCGCCCGGTGGACGGGGGTGGGGGGGGGAACCGGCGGGGGAGCCCCGCTCGCCTCGCCCCGCTCCCCGGTAAATAAAGGACGTCACAAACAGATGCGGAGGAGTTAGACGATGTTAAGCTTGCGGTTGTCCCTGTCATCCTGCGAAAAGCACCGAAACCTGGTGCTCCGGAGCACCCTGGAGCGGAGTTAGGGCTCCCCGAGGGGGTGAAGCCGGGCGGGGGGCGTCCCGCCGGGCTGCGGGGGGGCCTAGCTGGGACCCTGCCCGGGGTGGAGGAGAGGGAGCAGCTCCGTGTACCGGAGTCAGGTATTTTGAGGAATAGTTGTGGTGGATTATCGGGTGGCGGGGAATCCACTCTTGTACGCGCCCCCCCCCCCCAAAAAAAAAAAAATTCAATAAAACAGATCCCAAAATCTTTCCAATCACTCTGACAAGGTGTGTGGGGGTGCGAACTCTGCCTCACACACCCAACAGTGTGTTTAAAAGTTTGAGAATTGCACCGCAGTTGTCATAGGGTCGTTATTCATCATCAGGGCTTCTGTTTCATGCTTTAAAGTTAATACAGTGAAAGACACAAATGAGAAGTATATTAAACGTGTAACATAAACTATGGAATATGTAACGTATGTCTAGGGAGATATTTTGTCTTTCCCTAGAGTTTCAGAAGGTCTCAGTTTTCTGTATATCAAAGGTTTCTTGTGCTTTCATTTTTAGATGCTTAAAGAGCTGTCAGGATATAAAGAAGTATAAAATCTTGTGCTTGTTCCAGCTTTTCTGGGGTCTGTGTCTGCCAGGTCAGGACAAATAGATCCTCCTTTAAATCCTCTGCTGTTCTTTGGGGGTTTTTTTTTGATATCTTGCAAAGTATATTGCTTGGGCCTTTTTTTGTGTGTTTTGTTTTGTTTCAAATTGTGCATCCCACATAATGAGATAAAGAGTCAAGCTGTGACTCCAGTGTTGAACTTTTGTTAATCTTAGTGTGGCAAATGGAGTAGTGTGTTTTGGTAACTGACTCTTGTAAGAGTTTTTGGTGCGTGGTGGCTGGCTTGAGTTTATGTGATGCCTTTATAAACAAGACTGACTCAAATGGAGTGAAAATAGGCAAGAGCTAGGGAATAAAGTTTGTTGTTTTTTTTTTTCCCGGATGTATGTTAAGTTGGTGGGATGGTGGTCAAGGACAGCGCTGAAAGGCATGATTTTACTATGAAAATCGACAATTTATTGATCTTAGGAGCTTTGAAACCTGAAGCCTCTTGTCCAAGGCAGAGCCTGTGGGCCCTGGGTACGTGTACGTGTGTTGGAGTGCTGCTGGTCTGCACCAGCAGAGCGTCGATGCCCGTCCCTTTCCCTTTCTCTGCAGCTTTACAGGTAGAGCTTTTGTAGAAGAGTGTTTGTGTCTACTTGTCATCCTGTGCTTCTTTATTGATCTCTTTCTGAAACCTGCTTCTTGAGAACCAGTAGAGAGAAATTATGATTTTTTAATTTTTTTTCTAAAGTATGTTGTTACCTCAGGGGTCTGAAGGGTAAATGTCAAACTGACTAGTTTATTTTCAATTTCACTTTGCTGCTCAGGATATGTAGTGATACGTGCAAGCTGGGACTGTAGGATGATAGCACTGCATTCTGTGAAAAGTTGTTTTTTTTTTTTTTTTTTTTTGTAGCTATGGGGGCTTGGCAGTTTACATAAGAAAAAGATAGTTACTTTGAAGACTTCAGTACTTTTTGTTTTTCCTCTGGACTGTACAAAGAAAAAGAAGTGTGTGGGTGTGACCCCTCTGTCAGGAAGGAGTGGGAAAGACAAGTGGGCATAAAATTTCTGCGTAGAGTTGTAGCTGTCACATACCATTTTTTCAAAAGTAGTACAGCTCAGTTATTAGGTACTAGATGAGGTGAGTGCTCCTTGGAAAAATGTGGGTAATGGAAAGCCATTATATCGTAGTTGGGTGCAGTGGGTATTTTTAAGCAGGAGTACATCCCCAGAAAATGTGCCTTTTAAATTGTTTCTTTTTTTTGAAAATTGAAAGAAGATGTAACTAAGGGAGGGTTTGTGATTAAGACTGCTATTTGAAGAATGAACAGTGAATTCCTTTCATTATTTTAATTTTCTTAGGTAAATTCACATTTCTCCTCTGATTAATTAGCAAATGGCATTGATTTCAGAATGAGTGACCTTTAAGAGCTAAAATCAGATGTAATGGTTGCGCAGTAACTCGCTTGTCTTGCCAGATAAACTTGTCAATTTGTCAGAAAAACTTGGTCAAATTTCTAAAACTTTCTTGCTGTCCTTTATAAAGAACCATAGGGATGCATGTGGGTAATGTGCATACATGTAAATTGGGGAATGCGATATGATGAGTGGTATTGCCAAACATACAAAGCAAAATTACAGATCTTGCTTCCTCCAGAAAAACAATGGTAATTTTCTTACTTGCAGTAATTTTTCACAGAGTTCTAAACCATGAAATAGCGTTTCCTGTAATGTATTTTCTTACCACGACCAAGAGTATTTCAGTCTCTTGCCCCATTTGAGAATGTTTGTCCTATTGGAAAAAAAATAATCAGATAAGATCAGACATACTTGGCAGATCCCAGGCTTGTAAGGTTACTGAATTCTTTGGTACTCTCGGAGGTTTGGAGAAATTTAACCAGTATGTTTTCATTTCTGTTGATGAAACCAGGTAACTGAAAAGTCTGTTCTTCTGTGGATTACCTCCCTAACTCTATAGGCTGAGGCATATGTGAATTTTCCTGATCTTAATTACTATTCCTGTATAATTGCATACAGACTCTAATTTCTCTCAAGGTAAGCTATTTAAAGCTCTTTCTAATTGGAAGGAGTATACTTGAGTGATTAAATCTTTCCTTCAATATTTCTTACATCTCTTTAAATTGGTTATTAGATTGTTGTGATCTTTGCCTTCTACTCAAGTCTTTTGGAAATCATTACACAGTTTGCAATAATCAATTCAATTATACATGGATCAAAGAATGAAAAAGAAAAGCTTATGTTCTAGTATTGTCATTCTTGATACTGTCCTAAGAAGCTGGTTTGGAAAGCACATGCTGGGAGGTTTTCTCCTTTGTTCTCTCTCCTTTTAAGAAAAAGTGCCTTTGGGGATTGAAGAGATCCCTGGTGTGTTTCTTGTTAGACACAATTTATACTTTAAAAAAAAAAAAAGTGAGCCAAGAGTTTGAATGAAAATTCATAATAGCATTTCCACACAATGGTGATGAAAACAAACCATTTAAAAATAGTCAGTTGGGAAATACCCCTCCTCTAAATACAGTGAAGCAGTTTTGCGAAGGGCTAGTAGCACGGCTTCCAGGTGTTAGTGGTAATAGTGACAAATGGATCTCCGGTATGGAAACGCAGTTGTGTTAAATTGCATCGTCAGTGCTAATAAGCATAAGCTACCTATTTCAGTGTTCAATTAGAATTTTACTCTTCTGTATTATGAGCTATTTTTGCTTAATCCTTTTATAAGTTGCTTGGGTTGCGTGTTTCTGTGATTAAAGTCAATATAATCCACTTTTCATTGTTATCTGAGTCTGCGGATTACGTTATTTTCATGCCTGTAATTTGGTGTATGTCAGTATAATTGTATTTTTAATTGTATTTTGGTCTAGGTATTTTTTTTTTAGCTTTTGGTCTTCGACACTGGAGGTGCAGATATCAGATGAATAAAATTGGCAGCTGTGCATCACTGCTGAACTGTCATAGCCCCAATCCATAACACTTTTTTATTGCCAGTAAAAAACAGATTGCATATTGTGTACATGTAAATATAGTGTCAGCACACTTCTAGTATAAACCCCTCACGAACGTTAGGGGCCATCCTGGAAGTATCTGTAGGCCTGTGCAAGTGAAATTCTTATTCATTGCCACTTGTGAGAAGGAAGGTATAGGAACCAGTAGACTTGTGAGAGGGAAGGTATAGGAACCAGTAGTTTGTAGTAGTTATTTTTAATGGGTGTACAGTTCATTTCTCTTTTGCTTATAAAGGTATTTAGAAATTACAGTTAAAAGGTTTAGAAGGTTTAAATGGGTAGAAGATGCATCTTACTTAGCTTTATACCATGAGAATAAGAGAAGAGTGTTACCCTGGGGAGGGGAAGGGCTCAGGACTGCTTGGCCATTGGTAAGAATGTTTATGGATCAGACACAGATGACAAATATTTAAAAGCATCTCGTGAAGCAGGGTGTAGACAGTTAAGATATCTTCAGATACTGAAGTTATTTATAGGGATGTAGATGAGTGGTATGGTTTATACTCTGACCTGCATTCATATAGAGCAAAGATAAGTGCAGACCTGTCACTAATGTGTTTGGCATGGTGGGTTTAATTCCTGTAATCCATTCTCGCACAAGTCAACATCTGGTCGTTTTTCTCTTTAGTGCCATTATAATGAAAAACAAAACAGAACTTCCAAGCACTTGAGACTTGAGTGCTCCCTGTAATTGTTCTGAGATACCCCCAGCCCTCTCCGATCCTCTGAGTGCCTAGCTGCTGCAGTTCTCTGAAGCGTCTCTTGTAATCCTGGTTGATTGTAGTAATGCTTATGAGTAGGTTCGGAGCTGAACCCCAGGGTTAGTCGGCTGGTGGGCTCTACCAACATGGGGTTCATTGGTCTCTGCTGAAATTCTTGAATTTGAAGTAATAGTACCTTTCTTGCTGTGATGACATTTTGAGTGGGTTACTTTGTGGGGCCTTGGGATCACCCAGCGTCCCAGAGGATTTGTGGCTGGGAAATGGATTGGATCTCGTGTAGCTTTTCTCTTACGCGGTGATATCGGTGTTTGGCCCTTTGGCTCCACAAAGAAAGAATTCTACCTACAAACCTTAAGTTGTCTCAGAAATGTCTGTTTACTTTTGCTGCTCTGCTTCCACTTTAGAAACTTTTGCTTTGATGAAGGATGTTACAGGTGCCCTTGTAATGGAAGAGACTGCTTTATCCCCCTCCATAAAAAGTAGTAAAAGCCTTCTGAAAGCTGCAATTTCAGTGAAGAATGCAAACATGGTTTTTAAATTTTTCGATATATACCTTGTGTGTCTTTTGCAGTCCAGCTTCCTCAGCTTTTGCTGTCCCCTGTAAGTAGGAACTTAATCTCTGTGCCTGCAAGAATCACAGAGAAATGTTTGCCCTGTTCTTAAGGGGGGAGAAATGGGGAAATATATTGTTTGGGTGACTGCTGTGACACATGCTTGGGCAGCTGAATTTCAGAATCCTCTTGATCAAGCACAGGTATTGATTCTCTCATTGCTCTGTCACTATTTCAGCTCTGTGTAGACCAGTAAATGCTAGAAGTGTTGGTTTGGGCTTTTTAAAATGAAGATGATTGGATTTCATGATGCAGAAATTGCATGTAGTACCCTCAATGGTAGTCTGTTCATGAAAATAAATGCTGTTCTTAAAAGTAGATTCTTCTGCTAGTTAGGGGAGAAGGGTGTGAGGAGAAGAAAGGAGCTCCAGTACCTTAGAAAAGAGTGCTTATTTCTGTAATTTTACTCACACTATCAAAGCCATTTTGAACAACTAGTCACTGCCATAAAATGTGGCTATTTCAAACTAAATTAGAAGCTTTGGGGCTACAACAAAAAGTAGATGATGTTTAAGCTTTTGAAAGTGAGAATATATGGAGTTGAGGATGGGGACGGGAGATGTTAGCTTATCTAGCCTTGTTCTGATCTTCCAAATTTTCAATAGCAGCCAGAACCAAATTAAACCAGGTAACATTATATTATTGTTCTCTGTGTGCTGTGGTACAGACCTTTCTGTTGTCATTTATTTTCATGTTTTGCTGAGACTTCTCTGTCTGTTGCAGCTTTGTTGATCCAGGAGTTTGTCAGCGATTTGCTTAATTTTACTCTCCTGTTGGGATTTCGGATGGCTATAGATGTACTGCCATGTCTTCGCTGTTATATTCTGTCCCTTAGCATAAACTGGAGGGATACCATAGTGCTCTGTAAGCAAACATTGTATTCCAAGACTGGGGAAGAGTAAGAATTAGCAGAAGGTGGGTATTATGGGCCTTGTGTAGAATATGTGAAACAAAGAAATGAAAAGCTAGTATACAATTAGACCAAAGGTCAACCTAAGCTTGACCTTTATGTCTATAGGAGATGATATACAAGAGATTTATATAGGGAGTGACATGATAATTAATGGAGAAGGAAAAGGAGCCCTTTAAAGCTGTTGCTTGGTAAGGATAGAATCCTAGGCTCTGCAGCAGAGCAAAGACTCTGTGGGTTTGTTAAAAGTTTATTTAGCATGGAGGACAGAAAGATAAGTGTTATTCACTCCGTGTGCATTGCTGAAGATTGCTCTGTAGTGAACTTCCCTTGTTTTGTTTAGGAAATGATAATCAGCTTTCTGGGTACGTGGTAATAAACATGTATGAGTTCTGCCTCCTCTCTGCTTCTGCCAGGACTGCATGGGCTGTAGGTAATGCATCAGTTGCTAGTTCCCATCCTAGGAGTATGTCTAACAGCAGGAAAAAGTAAGAAAGAGAGAGTTTGAATCTCTGCTCTTCTTTGGGGCTGATACACAGTCAACAGCTTTTCCAGAATAGTAAGTTGTGAAGCATCCCTTCTGTAGATATTTTCTTCCTTATGACTTGTATGTTTATCGTGTATACTGAGAGCGCTTTTTCCCCAGTTTCCAGCCCAGATATGATTTGTTGTGCTAAATTCTTCAAACCATCAGTTCAGTAGGGCTCTCCGGTTAGCTTTTCTTGGTGTTATTTTCAGTTTGACACCTAGTTGCTCCCTTGGTCCTGACCATAGATTATTTGGTAATTTTGGTTGGAAGGGACCTTGGAAAATCCAACCTCCTGCTCAAGGCAGGGTTAGCTATGAGGTCAGAACAGGTTACTCAGGACCTTATTCAGTCTGATCTTTAAAACCTCCAAGGATGGAAACTGCACAACCTCTGTGGGCAACCTCTTCCACTACTTAACTGTTCTCATGGTGAAAATGGGTTTGTTTTTTTTTTTGTATCCACCCTGACCCTCTTATTTCAGCTTGTGCCTGTTGTCTTACATCCTTCTGCTATGTACCTCTGTGAAGATCATGGCTCTGTTTTCTTGATGACCTCCTTTACATGTTGGAAGGTTGCCATTAGGTTCCTCCAAAGCCTTCCCTTCACCAGGCTGAATGAGCCCTGTTCCCCCAGCCTCTTGCCAGATCATCTTGCTGTACCTCACGTCTTTGACAATAAGATACCAGCATCTGGTTTGGCGATGGGATTTGGGCAGAGGATTCTACGCTACAGATGTAGTTCTTGAGGAGTTTTTACTCCTGTGGATTTCCGTTAGTGGAGATGTATTACAAAATCCTTAACATCCTCAGAAATGTGCAAAAGTAGTTCCTGAGACTGTCCACTGGTATCACTGGAAAAGGTGGACGTTGCTTCAAAAAAACTAGATTTCAAAAGCCGTGAACCTTCTGAGGGGAGCTGAAGACAGGCAGTAGGTAGGTATCTCTTCACCAGGAGGCTCCATAGGATTCTTGTCCATTTTGAAAATTGGTATACCAAGCTCTCCCACTCTTTTCTCCCCTCCCATTAAATACGTGGTTGTAAAAGCAGATGGAAAACTGAGCTCGGTTTCCTTACTGCTTGGTTGCAGCATTGCCTTCACTTCCTGAAGATGCATCCTTTGTGGCCGCAGCCATTCCACTGTGCAAACACATGTGATAAATGTTCTCAGAAATTGGTATTGGGCAGGAGTTAAGTCATAATATTTGGGCAGAGCTGAGATTAGAAGCTTGGTTTTCTAAGATAGGTTTATACTAGGAAAAAAGCAGTTCTCTTCCAAAGAGATGACAGAGTATAAAACTGCAGAGCCCTTTAGGTACACTAGAATTTTATGTTGAAGCTGTAGGGGTTTGTATTTGCAGTGGTTCTTCCACTGGGCACGTACTCAAGCTGCCAGCCAGTATTATGGCTTTACCTTTCCATACTTGTACAGCTCATTACAGAGCAGCTGTAGGGTCTGTCATCTGCAACATTTTCAGGGGTGTGGTTTGCAATAGGACGCCTTAGGTCCATCAGATTTCAGCCTTGGCCCTCTTGCCCGTGTATTTGCTTGATGCTGCTACTCTGTTCTTGAGGCTCACAAAGGGGAGCAGATTGGCAGCTGAGCCAAAAGGCAGAGTTTAGCAAAATAATTCATCCCTAGATGCTTCTGGGAATAAAATTGGCTCTGTGTATCTCTGCAGAATGACTGGTAGTCCTGAGAGTCGCTTTGTTGGTCTAGTCTAATCTTGGTCCTTCCTCATATTTGTGGTCTGATCAGTGTGGCAGACCATGTGAGGTTCCTCCACCTTGTTTTGCATGTGACAGTGCTGGAGCTTCCTCCTGAGAAAGTGTTATCTTCCTTTCCTTTAGAAGAGCATCTTGGTTTGTTTGCTGTGTAAGCAGGTGGCTTGCTTTTGCTGTCCAGTCCTGTGAAGGAATTTACTGTCCCTTGAAGTGTGACAGTTGGTTGAGAAACATTCAGAGCTGAAACTTCTTGCTTACCTTCATTTGCAGTCTGCTGCGGGATGTTCCTCCTGCCCTCTTTGTAGAGCAGAGCCTGGACTTAATAAGGCCGCTCTGTTCAGCTTTTCAACTGAAAACATGATTAGTTAGCGTGCCAAATAGAATATAGGATGGAAATAGCAGCGAATGTAGTTTTGCTTGGCAATTTAGCATAGGTGCTGCTCACTATTATTTATTTTTTTTAAAAAGCAGATACAAGCAGAGGCCAAATACAATAGGGATAATGTGTTTTGTTCAGGTAAAATCTGTAATCTGAGCTGCAGAAGTGTGTCGTAAAAAGTTGTGTGGATGAGAGTGTTTTCTGATACATTCATTCCTCGTATTGTTTCTTGAGACTCCCTTGACAAAATGATCTCACTTTTGTGCAGATGTTGTATCTTGTTTCCCTGGTGCAAAATAAGGGTCTTTGAAACAGTCCAAGTATTTGTGTAGATTTTCAGTTTATTGAAAAATCTGTTAGACGCAGCTCTGCTCAGGCTATCTATGGAGGAGTTAGTACACCTATAAATATAGTGCGCCAAAATGAAAAATGTAGGAACTTCATCAGCAGTACAGAAACAAAGCTGTTCTTTTTCATAGGTTCCATGTTGATTTAGCAGTATCTCATCAGTGAATCTGCTGAGGCCACTTGATGGCAGGGCTTCAAATTTTTTTAATCAACTGTCAGAACTGTTGTCGGTTTGAATTACAAGTATTTTAGATAATATTTTTCTAAAGGGTGTACACCCAGATTTTCATTCAGTTAATCTCCACTTTTACCTCTTTGGTGTTAAAATTTGACTCTTTCAGTTGAGAAGTAATATTTTTATTAGAGGCTCTTGACAATGTCGCCTGGGTTTCTGAGGAAATGGCTAAAAATAAACTTACGTTATAAACTGAATCTTAAGAATGTAAAAGTAGCTTTACTGGTTCAGACCAAGGGTCCGTCTGGCCTGGTATTGTCTCCTAGAGCTTCCAGAAGCGAATGTAGAGAAAAGGGGAAACAGGACAAAATATAAGAAATAACTGTCTCCCACCTGCAATATTCTCCTGGTCTCCAGCTATTTGCAGCTCAGTCCTCTGAACCCGCTGGGGGCTACTAGCTAGACAAGCCATAATAAATCTATTTTCCAAGTGCCTGTCATGTTCCTCTTGAACCTATATAAACTTATTTTGCTCACCGTATTTTGCTAGGGATTTTTGTTGTTCTGCTGCTTAGGACCCTTCTCATTTTGTTTTGAGCCTGGTTCCAGCTGTCTTCATCCACTGGTCACGATGTTGTGTAATAAAAGAGACTGGACAGATGATCCCTGTCCACTGTCCTTGTGCTGTTCATGGTTTTGTAGATTGCTGTCCCCACGTTCTCTGTTTTGTAGGTTGAAAAATCTTAGCTTTTGCCATTTCTTAAGTAGAAGAATCTTGCTGGACTTCTGTCATCTTTCAGTGAAACTTTCCACTTTTAAAGACGAGACCAACAAAACTTCGAGATCTGGGTGAACCAGGGATTTATACCATGTATACAATAATTTCTCATTTGCTCTCCATTCCTTTTTTGAAATGATTTCTAACAATAATGATTTGTGTGTTTGACTGCTACTGAGCTGGTGTTTTCATATGTCTGTTTATCTTGGGCCTGGGAGCTTGCTCTAGTGTGGTAAAGGTCATCCCAGAGCCCATCACTTCATAGGTACAGCCAGGTCTGTCTGGGCTGCTTTTCCCCATAGGCATCATTTTACATTTATGTACACGGATTTGCTCTGTCACTGAGGTATTTCACTGATTCTCCAGGTTGCCTTTGTCCTTACAACCACGTCATATCTCTGCAACTTTGTCACCCCACTGATCACTTCATTTTCTAGGTTGTTAACGAATAGGTTAAGCTACATGTGCCAGCATAGGCCCTTGCAGAACTCCACGCATGACCTTCCTCTATTGTTTGGTCTTGGAACAACTCGAACGTATTGGTAATAAAAGAACTTTGAATAGCAAGCTAAGGATCTATTGCCTGTTTTATTTAAAAAAAAAAATATTATTAATGCTGCAAGAATACCCAGCTTGTGTGAGCAACTAGATTTTAGAGTTTCCTTTGACCTGTACTATTCTGTTGTTTTTAAACATATGTAGAACTCTGAGGTGGTGCCAAGCTGTTTTAAGGGGAAGCAGAGATGTGTTGAAACTTGTTTCCTATGTTCAGTTAACTAGAAAAGTTTTTAAAAAATGTGCCTTTGTTTTTTGGACTACATTCACATATCTTAGTAAAGGGCTTGAGCTAAATATTAGTTGATTAACTGCATTGACTCCCTCGTTCCTTGGGCCTGTTCATGACTGATGTCTTGATGCCTCAGTTTTTTTGTTTTTCCCCAATAGTGGACTGTCCTTTGCTTTTGACATAGAGGCTGAGCAAGGTTGTGAAGGGATACGAGGCTTACAACTTCTTTACCTGGAAATAGAAGCTATATGTTATCCAGGGAGTGTAGCAGGAGGCAAAAGGGTGAAGACACTTCATACTGAAATGCTGGGCTGAAACCCAGAAAAAGCTTTGTTTTGTCATGAGATCCTAAATAATCTTTTTTTTTTTTTCTTCCCTCCCCCTGTGCCTTTGGCCCATATATGTAAAAAGGGAGGCAGAGTATAAATTCATGAACATGTGAGAGTCATTCAAATGACATTAATGAGCTGCAAAAGGCTTGTATATATGCAAATTCCTATTCAGAGTGGGATTTGGATGAGTGCGGTTAATGAGGTGGGGCAATAGTTTGGTCAGTAAAGATGAAAAAGAGCAGTGACTGGAGCAGCATCCTCCCTCTGCCCCGCGAGTGGGGTGGGAGTTCGGGGGGAGGCAGCTCACTGCAGGGTTGGGGAAAAGTAAGGGAATGTTTATATCTGCGTTCAGTACTGCAGAAACACTGCACATTTTCTGTTTTCACTTGCTCAGGATTTCCATGGAAGTTTTAACTTTGCTATCAAAGTTTTCTTAGGCACCTTTTTCAGTTCTGGTTGTTCTTGTGGCTGAAGCCAAGTTAAATGCAGTATCATTTTTGGAGTTTACTTGCAATAGTTTTCATGTATTTTAAATCATAGGTGTGGCTGAAACTTGGCTTAAAGAAACCTTCATTCCATCAAGCAGTTTGTTTCCATGCAGGGCAGGGGTCATTGTGTGAATAGATTAATTGAATTCAGTCTTACTTTGATTGTAAGAAATATACAGTGCTTGAAGGATGAGGGTTGCGGGGAGGGGGACAGTGTGCCAGATTAATGGCACTGGGAAATGAAATATCTCTCTTCCCACTGAGCAAGCATCCTTAGTATCTCTCCTTAACATGCGCCAGTGTGACTGTGAAGGAAATGTTTCTATAGGCCTTGTCTGTGCTATATGTGGGCCAGGAAAATATTGCATAAAGAATGTATTCTTAGTTTTCTAATGCACTGTTGGATGTTTTGTCCTGGGATTAATCATTGCAGGCTAATGGGTTCTTAAGCACTGCATGCTTGTCTTTGAGCCTATAGGTAACATGATGCAGCTAATACATGTAAAACTACAATTTTCTGGTGTGGACAGCACTGGAAGGTAGAAGGACAGAGTAGCCCAAATTCTGAGGGGTGAAGTAGGATTGTGAGGTTAGGATCAGCTTTGTCAGGAGTCTAGGCCTTGCCTAGGATGCATCTTCCCAGCCTGTCTCAGGCTGCATGTTGTCATTTGAAACTGTTTTCTTTATCCTCTTTTGAATGCTGAAGAAAAGCAGGAAGGTCTGCTTCCTCTCCTATTATTTCATCATCTTTTTGCATTTTTCCATAGTGGGAAGAAACCAGTCGTTGTGGGTGATATGAAAAACTGAGCTTCCTGCTTTCCCTTTCTTTGTCCCCATGCCTCTTTTAGATGTCTTCCCCAGGATACGCATTCAGGGTTTGGCACCGCTGCTGCCCCGTTGCTCTCTTTCCAAGCTGCGCTGGTACTTGGAATGAAATCAGTGTGATTCTTGACAGTCTTACTGATGCTTTAGTGGCGTGAGTAGCAGCCAAAGAAGTCATCCATGTCTCATTAACTTGACTGACCCAGGATCCTGAATCCGTCTCGGTGGGAACTAGGTTGAGTACTGACATAGTAAGACTTTTTTGAAATGGGAGATGAGCTTCTGACTGCCAGTATTTTCACCTGGGTTTGGACAAGTGACATACAAGAGTGTGGGTTTTTTGGTTGGTTTGTTTTTTTTTTTCCCCCCAGCTACTAATTTCTCCTCTATAATAATAATAATTTTATTTTTGCACTTTAAAATTGATTTGTCTCAATACGTGATGTAAGTATTAATCCTGTATCATATTGTTGTATGCAATGCATAATTACATTTTTTTAATGCATCTGTACAGTTAGGAATAAATTAGCCTTTTGTGTCCATTTAGCTGCTTTATAAATAGTAAGACCTGTAATTTGTGTTTCCTATTGTGCCATGAGAGACAATAGCTCTTCAGAGTTTGAAAAACTGACTTTTCTTGAATTACTGGGTGGCCACATGTGGCTCACGCATAGTTTCTTGCTAGCACTTTGCTGTTACATGGCTACTCTCTGTTCTAGATACCTTGTTGAGAGAAAATGAGCTAGGATAGGTAACAGTGATTTTTACTAGGTGGTGGTCTGATCTGGTTGCAAAGCCCTGTGTGTTCCTAGGGTAGTCATGGGTAGTCATATTCCACCACTGAACCATTCCTAGATTGGTGCCCTCCTGTCCACCTCTGTCCATATGTATTTTAAAACTCGTTGGCTTTTTGGAATGACTGTAGGACCAGATATCTCATGCATCTTGATTCGCTGCTTTGACTTCTTCAGTTCTGAAAAATACTCTTACCCACATAATGTGAGGTTGAAAGGGACCTCCCAAGGTTGTTTGGCCTACTAGTTCCCTGCAAATCTGCTTATTTGGCCGTAGCTGCATGAAGAGCTGTCTGTAGCGATGCCCAAGTTCCTCTCCTGAACCATCAACTGCATAATGAGAAAAACACATGAGAAGTTTAGATGATCCTTCACTTCTGTCTACTTTGTGTTTAGTAACTTTGAATTTCATGTGCAGTTAGCTCTTAATGAAAGTGGCCAGGGACTAGAAGAGTCATGTAAACATGTGAATGTTACTTCTTGGTCTTGCTTTTAGGCTGATGCCTAAAAACCTGAACCTGTTTGTTCGTAGGCAGATGCTTCTATAAAATATAATGGGGTAATAATTCTTCTTAGACCAACTGATATGGTTGAAAAACATTTCAGATGTGCAGGTTGTTTCTCTAAATGTAATAGAAAGTGTTACTTTCCGTCAGCCCTTGCCTTTCTCACATCCTTTTGTTTACGGCCACTGCACTATTGATAGATGAAATATGTGAAGCAGAGATGTGGCTCCCAGATAAATGGAGATGCTTAAACATGAAAATATTCAACAGCTAAGGAACAGAGAAAGGACTGCTAGTTCTGTTTTAGTCTCCAAAAAACATCTAGGACGAGCTTTTTCTAGGTAGGACCGGGGCTAAGCAAGCAAAGTGAAAAGAACTTGGATCATCTGTTTCAGGAATAAGTAGAGGAAAGGCAAGAGAATGGGTGTCCTCTCCTGAAAGAAGAGGAAGACCTGAGCAGAGAAAACGCTTGTCTTACCTGTGCTCTATGAAGACTTAGAAAAACTGCACTAAAGGAATGATTTTGAAGAGTTTCACTAGAACGTGCTTGAAATTGATACCTCATCAAAGTAGAGACCAATTTAGGATAATCTGTGCTATGAGAACATTGCTGTAGGAAACTTGAGTCTTCCCCAGTTTCACGTGGTCTCTGCAGAACTGGTGACAAGATGCTTGATTTGTGTGGTGCATCTTACCTGGTACTCTGAGGAACTGTAATGTAAAAGGAAAATTTCTTAGTATTGTTCAAGCTCTTAATTAATCTTGATGATTTACTGCTATATGACTACTTAAAAAGGAGTGTGTATTTTGGCTTCCTAATGTAATTTCTATACATGAATTTGAAGACCTTACGAAATAAATTATGTACAGAATGACTAGCTTTTTTTTTTTTTATATATGGATGCCAGTATGATTGTTTGATGGAGTATTTGTTTTCAGCTTATTGACACAGTGGGAACTTTTGGCTCCATTGCTTATTTCTGTGATAACAATTACAACTAATTGTTAGTAGTAATAAATTATTATTCTTGGTGGACCAGTATTGGAAGGGAATAAAGTATTTGGCCAGTGTATTTCATAGGTATTTGTTGTCAGCAGATTTATTTCATTTCTGTTCCATTTCTTCCTTTGGAAAGGGAAATCTTTTAATGATGAATTATTGAGTATTTCCCATACCTGATGTTTTATCTGATATCGTAATTTTCCTGTTCTTCTCCCTTCCTTCCGCCTTTCCTTCCTCCCCAGTCTTTATTCTAGATGTTATTAACTATTGTTGCAGTCTTTTATATATTCCTGTAGCTACAGCTAAAAGCACTACCAAACATTATTGTGCATCTTGTGAGATGGTGTATGAACAAGGGGATATTGGTACGTGGTACCCAGTGACAAGGCTGATGGCAGCTGTGGTCCTGGTACAGCTGTTGCTGTGGATGGATCCTGCTGTTGTGGTGGAGCTCAGCGCATCAGAATCACTCTTTTTAGGTGTAATTCACAAAGCCTAGGAATGCATTTCTCAGAACAGAACTTTGTGAGAAGGGTTGTTTCCAAGTCTAAAAGAAAACACTTGATTTTATCATTGGCCATTTTGGCTTTAAAATATTTTTTTAAAGTGGTAGCTGTGAACAGACAACTCCAGTCTCCTAGCTTTCCTTCTCCCAGGGTATTTACATAGCAATTGGTTACTTTTAATGGCAATGAGATTCGATTATACACTGGCTTCAGCCTGCTGTTCAGTCCTTTGCAAGTCAGTATCCAAATTTAATATGATTGTTAATTAAAACTTTTTGAGATTCCAGCATAATAGTTGGTGATGATGTAATCTGTCTCCGGTGCTGCACCCTAGAAAATGGGACAAATGAGGGGGAAAAAGTTGATTGTTTTGTGTATATTTGACTGTATAATTTCATATTCTGAAGTGTTAACCTCATTAGAAGCTAAATAAATAACAAAAGTTTGTTTATTTTTAGTGGACAGCTAACTCTTCAGTGTTTGTTGATAACTTTCAGCATGTGGAAAACAGAACACTTTGCAGTTCTGTAATGTACAGAAATAAAGTTTTTTTTTTAAATCTTGGAGGAAAACATGCGTCTATTATGGCAATAATTTGTTTTAATTGAGTGATGCTTAAGTTGGCTAACACATATGAAGAAATAATGTCTGTTGATGCAGTAGAGATTTAAATTTTGCAAGCAAACGTCAACACTGAATGTGAGAATGTAGGTCTTGAAATTGTTGTGTGTCTTGCTGTTAAGAGGTTCTGTAAGCTGCTCGTGGAAGCCGCCTCTTTATCCATGTTGCTATGTGAGTACATTCATAGAATTCCAGGTGCATTCTTCTCCAGCTTTCCTTCAAAATTGACTTCCAAAAGCTACATGTGCTTCATGCAGGTATTTTAGATATTTAGAAAGTAACTGGAGCTTCATTCTCTAGCGTTCTGCTGAAAAATAATGGCTAAAAGGATTCTCATTTAATAGACTTCCTATCTGTAAATCCCAAATAAGTCAAATTTTTTACATAACCATTGCTTTTGTGTTTTAATTACATGTTTTAAAAGGTATCTGGTTTCTTCTTTAAAATCACTGGAGGAGGGGGACTAAATGTGTGGTTTTGACCTCCTGTATGGCTTCCAGAAGCTGAGAATTCTTGTTCCTAATCTTTTTTTTTCTTTATTATACAAAGCGACAATCTTTCAGACTATTACTGAATGCTATATAAGTTGTTATATTTTGATTATACCGATGTAGACCTTTTGTGTTATTTGTTAGAGAGATTATAATAGGACATACTGTGTTTAGCAAGCTCTTTGGACAGCTGTGTCTGCGGCTGGCTTGGGCTCTGCTGAAGCTTATTGCATAGGAATTAGCTCTTCTGTCAGCCAGTTGAAAGGCTTAGTTAAGGATAAGAACATTCTTAATAAAAAGTAAATTTGTCTGGCAATGACCCTCTCCCAAATAGTGGAAAATAATTGTCTTCATTATTAGCCTTAGGTGTAAGCTGTTTGTCTTTAGAGAGGCACACTGTTTAGTTGTCCAGCAATTGTCTAAACTAGCATTTCTGCAATTACTTGTCATGAAAATCATGCTAGTGCATAACTCTGTAAAAATGATTCCCGTCTGCAAAGATAAATACACTAGGGACAATTAAGTTTGAGTGCGGCTGAAAAAAACCTTGAGCCTTCAAGAACAGAAATGGAGATTACTACCGTGTCAGCAACCTTATTTAATACCCAAAGTAATAATATAGTTCACCTAGTGAATAAAATCTCTTGAGAATGGTAAAACTTCTGTTACGGATTAAGATAAAATGTGACTTTAAATCAAACACAATTTAGACATGACTAAAGTCTTGGCGGACTTTCTCCAGCAAATCTGGCTTTTACAGTGGGAGCAAGTCCCTTCCCCAGCTGCCCACCCGGCTTCTCTGCTAGGGCAGGGTTGATGTGCAGCCAGGGAGGCAGGGCAGGACACAGTGTGGTTTGCAAGCCATCATATTAAAAAAAAAAATTACAAAATCCTGCAGATTTAAGTGTTCGAGAACTGAAGTGGCATTTTGGGGACATGGGCACACAGTCTTGAGTCTTTCTGAGGAAAAAAGCTCTAGGAAAAGGGGTGCAGTGGACATTTAGATGGGTGATCGCCTACAGTAATTTGCCAGGGTATATGTATCGAGGCTTTTAGATGATATTTCATTTCTGTGATAGCATAGCAAAATATCAGAGGCAAAAAACATAAGACAGCTGTTAACATGTGGGGATTATATTAAAAATTCCAAACTCTGCCTGCCTGTTGTTACTAGCAGGCAGTTCAAGGGGGGCTAGAGCTGTCTTACTGTTTTCTTTTGCAATCCTTTCACTCTTCAGTGCATTTTGTTACTTTTATCACTGTGGATTTTCTTGTCTACTGTGAGTGACAGACATCTCTAAGAAGTTGGTAGCGTCACTGCTGCAGGATTAGATGGAGGCCTCTGAATCGTGGGTTGGAAGGAGATCTTAGATTTATTAGTGTTCATGTATACACAGCAATGCTCCGACTTTACTAAAACTTTCTAAATTTGAGGGTAGTCAAGTTTTACCAGCACGACAGATACAAGCAAGCAATGTTTGCCAAGAGCAGGTAAGGAAAATATTCCTTGTACTGTTTGATCTGGGGAATTAAGAGTTAAGGTTATGATATATTTGGTAAGTTGTTATATGAATTGAATGAGTGTAGGTGACGGTAGGAAATCGCAGGACCTTCTGTCCAGAAGCCCTTTATGCAGAACTGATATAGATTTTACATATACATACAGTCCCTTCACTGCCAGAGATCCCTGGTGTTAGTAGGCACTTGAATCTGAACTTCATCATTCGTGTAGATTTGTTCAAGGGTCATAATGTTTATATTAACAGATACGGAACCATATCATTAGCAAGGAAATATTCTGTTTGTGAGCATGCTAGAGTAAATAACACCTGATGACTTAAGCTTTATAGTGTACTTTCTCTGCTAGCATGGTAAAAAATATGTAACCCGGTGAAAATCATGAATACAGTGTTTGACCTTAAGGAAGCCCATGTCTATGGAGATACCAACAGTAGGTCAGTCCAGGCTATTTTTGGCATTTACAGTATATGGACATCATTTTGTTGGTGCATTTTTAATGGATTTAAATCTATTTTTACTGCCCGCTAGACAAATGCATAGATTTGGTCATACGGTTGTGAAATGTTCTTTATGAGCACTGATATACTGTGTAAATATAGGGTTTCTTTGATTAAGAAATATCTCCTTGTGTGTGTAACAAAAGGCAAATAATATTTACACCTGCGGTTGGTTTGTACCTATTCTTTTGTTACGGCCCTGCTTGCCGAAACATTGTATGCATCACACTAGGATACAGCTGAGTTTTTCGTTGTGAAAACCAATAGCCTCCTTAAAGGTTGTAGTGTGTTGCATATTTATGACTGTTCTTCTGTGCTTTTGCCTCCCCTTCATTTTGAATTACGGTGACTTCAACCTTTGAGTGTTTTGGTTGCATTAGACAAATGCAGGAAGTTACAGCCTGTCATCCAGGCGCTTGAGCTTCCATGAATTGGTCGTTTCACTCCCTCTTGCAGATTTTCGGTAGACTGATTTCAATTTTTATGGTTTAGCCTTGATAGCTTCCTTGTGTGTGCCTTGCAGATAGAATTTAGGACTAGGCAATGTGCCTTCATAAAAGATGGGAATATTTTTACCTTCATGATCTCCCATTTTCACAAATCTTAAATGTCTAAGAACCCAAGAGTTTAGTCTGTGTAGCTGTAGAGAGCTCGTGTAGCTCAGGTATAGCTTTCTTCTCCAGAAGATTTATATCAGGGGTTAAAGAGGCTGTTCATAGCATGCAGGAACTCTCCTGTATTTTTACAGCTGGGTGTTGAAGGCATACTGCGATTAATTCAAAACCACTTCCATACTAATCTAATGCTTCCTAGTTGCTTTTATTAGAAAAAAAGAACAATTCTGATTTGATTTTTTTTTTAAACTGTCTTTTGGAAGTGCATTGTGGAATTCCTTGAATAGTAGTTTCCTTGTTTTCATAAGGGGGAAATTTCCATTTGCGTTGTGCTTGAAAACAGCGTTAGAGCTTTGCCAGTGTGAATGTGTCCCCACTTGTAACGCAGACGATGGCCGGAGCTGATCCCTCCGGACTCTGGGGCCGAAGGTGCTGTGCAGGGTGTCAGTGCAGAGGCTCCGTTGCTGAAGCCTTCAGAAGAGCACAGGGTTATAGTCAGGAGGATTTTCTTTACTTTGACTTTGAAGTGACTCCTTGCAGTGCTCGCCATCTTCTCGAATGATTCTTAATTTCAGGATTGTTAGTAAACTATTGCTCATCACTATGTTTCTAATAACAGAAGAAACTTAGTGTCACTGTCTTCAATTGCTGATTATAAATGGGTGACCTCCCGTTCAGTATGCTTTTTTTTTAAGTTTCTTCTTTTTTTTTTTTCTACTTCTGTTCTCCCATCTTCTCCCTAGTGTTTGAGGTGATTTTTTTCTTTTCTTTTTTTTCCCCCCTTTGACATTTGTGTTAATGGTTAGAGAATTGTGGAGGACCTGTTGTATAGCTTTAGGCACAAAATGCGGTGTGGTGCCTCGCCAAATGCTGCTTCTTGTGCTGGCAAAACTTTTGAATGCGTTTTGGAGCTTATTCACAGCTTCTAGTTATCATAAACATCCGGAAATAACTTGTTAAATTCTCCAGATAGGTCCCGGGGCTGATTACTAGAGATGTAGAAATACCCTTTCTAGAAAGCATTCATCAAATTGTTGGGACTGTTAATGCTGCTGCTGATGGATGAGTATGCTGCTTTGAAGACAGTATCTCGTGGTGCTGGTATTTGTGATAAATTTTCAGTATTTTCCACCATGCTTTTCAATGGACACTGCTCAATTTATTTAAAATAAAAATCACTGACTGCTGCCTGGCTTTTACCTCTTAGGCAAGTCCCTCCCTTCAAAGAATGGGAAAAAACATGAAGGCTCACCATCTGTGGTGTTGGATCTCAGCAGATAACCTGTATCTGATCTTTTCTTGAGCAGTGGGACTTAAAGCTCATCTTCCTGCATTTCAAACCAGTGTTTTAGCCCCTATGTATTTTCCAGTCTAGAAATTATGTTCGCTGCCTGAATCTGCTTGTCTTTTTAGTAGCACTTCTCTGAATCACGTGCCAGTGAGACCAGCCACGCAAGGTTATCAAAGGAATTTCTTATACAGAGGCACTAATACTTAGATTTTATTTATTTCTAAACTTAATTCCCAACCTTCATAGATTGGTGAGATGAGATCCAGTTCTTGAAAGCAATTCTTCTTTGGTCTGACCTGTTAACCTGTACTAACGATTGGCCTTCTCTAGCCAGAGAAGCTGCCCAGCCTGGGCATCTTTCCACAACGGGTGGAACGACTGGGCTTTGTGGAAAACCATTCTTTAAAACTAAAGATTTATCTCTGCTGTTTTCTTTGCTGAGAGAAATCAAAGAAAATGACTCTTCATGTTGGCTGCTCTGTTAAAAGTTAAGGTTCCTGGTAAAATATATTTACTCTGAATGGCCAAACAACATTCACAAAGCAAAATGGTCCTGTTGTGTGGCATAGACACGTTTCTCCAACCAGACGTGCTTGTTTATTGAGAGATCTTAGTGAGTCAGGAGCTACAAAACGTGCGTTGATGTTGCAGTGTGTACTAAGCAGCCTGATGCTTTTCATTTCATAATCCTTTTCTGAATGTCTTGGGGAAAACCCTGGTTCCTCTTTACCTTGTACGTGTCTCCATGCAATTTTTGGTTTGGGGGACTTCAACAATTTTCATATGTGTTAGCTTTTAAAAAAGTGTGTACCAGCCTTTTTGAAAGAGCAAGCTGTAGGCAGAGCATCCTTTCCTATTGATAGTCACAGGAGAGGTAGTGGGTGGATGACGTAGGATGCCGCCCATGGGTTGCTTTTGCATCCTTAAGCTATTTTCTTCCAAACCTTATTGGCTATCTGAAGTAGGTGTGGAACAGGAAATATCCTTGTTTCCAGATGAGTTGCTTGAGAACGTTTCCTCAACACACAGAAACCGGGGGATGCACCTGCTCACGCGGCTGCAGCGTGAACTGCAGCAAACGGTTGAGTTCACACAATCTGCCAAGAGAGAAGTGGCACAGATTTGGAAACAAGCAACTGGGAGGTGGGAAAATAAACTGGCCTCTTTGATTCCATGGTCCTCCTGCCCGACATGTACAATTAGGTGACTTGTCTTAAGACAGTGAAATGCCCTGCTGGCTTTGGGAAGGCTGGGCTGTGGTCACAAGGCTTGGGCGAGGGGACGCGGGCTGAAGTGGGGGTGTGTATAATGAGCCAGGCAATCCCCATGACTAATGCAGCTTTTGCGGAGGAACGTGTGTTTGTGTTGTATTGTCAAGCAGGAAATGTCAGATGTAAGTTGATAGATTAGAGTTACCTTCTAAACTCTGTGAAGGTCTTTACAGTGAGTCAAAATAGAAATACTCTCTGTTAAACTGAGATAAGTTGAGTTTCTGTAAAGCTTGTTCTTACTGTTTTACACTTCGAACAGTTTTTCTACCGTCCTCACCCTTTCTTTGAATTTTAGATATTGTTTAGATACAACAGGTAGCAAAATGCACAACATCATCAGAACACCCAGTGTGCTTGGTACTGGGATTTGTTGTAGCTGAAACTGGCTTACAGTCAGCTGCTGCGTTTCTCGTGCTGAAGTTAGGCAAATGGCAAGTAGCTCTACCTTTTCTTAGCTGAAAAGCATCAATTTCTTGTGCCCTAGTGTGAAGTTTGTAGGAACATATATTTACCTGTACTTGAACACAGAACTAAACACCTAGTTATCTGTAATTGCAGTTCGTAAGCTATCCTTCAGTCTGTCCTTGGTAGCTGTGTATATACTTTTTTTTGGTTGGTTGGTTTTGTATTTGTTGTTGGTTTTTTTGTTAGTTTCTTTTGTGTTAGGAAAGAAAAAAAAAAAACCAAACCCACCAAAAAAAAGGATTGTGGATATTTGCCGTTGTTAGGAGACAGAATCTTTGTGGTGGGTTTTGTAGCTTGCTGCAGGTGCAGCTGTACTGCTGGGAGTGGTCTTCTTACTACTCTACTTCAGGCAACAGGAAAAAAAGCAAGATTTCCTGAAGCAAAATGCTTTGTGTCTTTGCCCTTCAGCTTTGCTGGTGTAACTATGCCAGCAAGGGGTTTGAATTGTGATGAGGTGAGATGTGACAGGAAAAAAAAATTAATTATAAATTGCAGCTTTTTTGTGTATTTACTTTGTGCATTTGACAGCACTTGTTTTATTTCCCTGCTATAATTATCCTGCCTGTTCTAAGATTAGGGTACCAGTGTGACATGGGCCAAGGGCTCGTAGTATGGGTAGTGCTTGTACGGGCAGTGGCACTTCTGCTGGTGGAGCTGGGTTGTGTCCTCAAATAAAACACAACTGTGTTGGAGGAGGGGAGAGGAATTTTCATGTTCAGATTGCAGCAACGTGAGAGACTTTTTGCCAGCAAGGCTGCGTCTGTCGGGTTCTGCTTCCCCGTGCCACTGATTGACACGATCCACTGGCAAAACCTATGGATGTGTGTGCGTGTGTTTTAAGGCATTGCCTCTATTTATTTGTGGAAGAAAGGTTTATCAGTGAAGTATGAAACTGTAATAAAACCGCAAACATTTATTGCTGGTTTTTTCCATGACTGTGTTTTTAATTGATGTATCCATTAGTGCCCTTAACGTTGCAAATACAATTATTCTTGTCCTTTGTAAGGAATGCGCCAGGGTGGGGAAGATCTGGGGAATTTTATTGGTTTTGGTTTGTGACTCTGGCTACATGATGGACCCTGCTTTCTGTATGCTTATTTTTAACTTGCCTATACCTTCCAAAAATGGAAAATATGCAACGTGTAGCAGGAGCTTCTGTGTTAGCTCAATTATTTCTTAATCCTCGGTGTTTTTTGCAAGCTAGGTCTATAAGTTCATTACAAAACACGAACAGAGTGAAGCTCTGAGAGGTTCTGGCTGTTCAGGAAGTGACTTTTAACGGTGATGGTAGCAGGCATTAAACCCTTCAGCTGTAACTACTCATTCTGTTGAAGAAATGTTTGTAAAGCATTATAAATAGTGTTTTTCCATGTTGCAAATCTATTTGTTTCACTTTCTTTTCAGCTGTCAACACTTCAGATTGTAACTGAAATGCCTATTCTTTTAAGACATCTCTGTTTCTTACAAAGTACCTCGTCTGTTCTCATTAGTAGCTTCATGACAGTCTCGTAGTCGAAAGTATGAAGCAGGTTCTCAGGGTATTCACGGAAAAATATGCCAGAAAATTCCTGTTATATCCCAAGTGTTTGCGGTAGTCTGCAGCAAGGTTTATCCAAGATCTGCAGCAAGGTTATCCAGTTCTGTTGGTGGGGTTCAATGGAGCAGAAATTTTATGGCAAATTTAGTTAAAGCTATCTGGGTGCATACCTCATTAAATACATGAATCATCTCATTTAGCACTTTTAAATAACACGACCTATTTCAGTATAGGGGAATACCTCTCCTGGACACCTGTACCTTGAAGATCTCTTGCAGGTGCTGGATGTTTGAAGAATTGATGAGGGTTGGGGCTGGTTTTGCTAAAGCTAGGGATAGCATACTTTCTAGTACTAGGACTCTAGGTTTAAGAATTAATGTGAAAATAACTTGAGTAATGTGTCTGAATATTTTGCACGGCTTGAAGAACTAGAGAAGGTGGGAGCATTCGTACTCTATTTTAAAGATTCTTTGCTAGCGCTAGTTTGGTTATTCAGCCCTCAGTCACTGGGAAATTGCAGAACCCTGGTATGCTGAATTAGCTTAGTCCCAAATATGTACTTCAAGTATTATTTTGGTTTTGATCTTTTGGAATTGACTACAAAATATTCAGGGTATTTAGTGGTCTCATACAAAAGATCCAGGTAGCCAGTCGTGGCATTGTACCTCTTTGTCAGTTCCTGGGGAATCCAAAATTCTGCAGGAATATCATTTCATCTGGTGTCACAGGGCTTGTGATGGCGAATGAGCCCGTGTCAAGCACTGAAAGAAGTTTTCAAATAGAAACTGAGCTCCTAAGTTGACTTTCTGGCTCCTGTTTGACCAGCAGAGAAGTAGTTGGTGCACATGGGCGACTGCTGGTTTCGCCACTTTGTGTAGTGTTTTTCTCGGTTCCTGAAGAAGTGAAACAGTTTACAAGTCTTACCAGTTTGATTTCATTAGACCATATTGTGAGACAGTAAAAGACTGTGTAAATGAAGATGCTAATTAATAGAAGGCAAAGCCCAGCTCTCCCATCCAAAACAGAACATGCAACTTTGATGTGAGAAGTAAGGAAATGGAGTTGGAAAAAGTTTCCTTTAATTCAGTAATGATCATATGGGGTTGAACACAAATTGGATTATAATTTCTCGTTCTCTTTTTGACATCAGTCACTTATCTCCTTTCCTTTGAACCTGCGTGGATTAGTTATGCTGCATGGCAAAAAGCGAGAGAAAGTGAAGTAACGTTCCAGACTTAAGGACTGGCACAGCTTTTAAGTGCGAGTACTGGAGACGTGGATATTGTCAATGTATGACTTTTTATTCATCTAGTTAGATGTAAAAAAAAAAAAAAAGTTAACATTATAGATACTAGCAGAACGGTGATTAGAAAATAATTACATTTACAAGCGTTATTTTGTACTGGCAACTTGTCCTTTTCTCAGTTGTTTTTTTTTCCCCAGCATTGCTGTCCTGAATTGTATATGGCAAATGGAAATCCCTTTAAAAATTGCTCGATACTGACTTTCTAAGTAGCGATATCTGTCTGTGAACAAGTACTGTTTTGCATTGTATTTCTTAGAATCAGTGGGAGAAGAGCAGTGGTGGGGTGCCTTTAAAAACTGTATGCTTAATGGGATTAAGCCACATTCTAATGTTAGTGTTTAAGATGATGTAACTTGAATACTAATTTTTTGTTTTGTTTCTTTTAAGCAAATGGTTATGAGCCTTAGAGTTTCTGAACTGCAAGTACTTCTGGGTTACGCGGGGAGGAACAAGCACGGACGAAAACACGAACTTCTCACAAAAGCACTGCATTTGTTAAAGGCTGGCTGCAGTCCTGCTGTACAAATGAAAATCAAAGAACTCTATAGGCGAAGGTTCCCTCAGAAAATCATGACACCTGCAGACTTATCTATCCCCAGCGTACACTCGAGCTCCATGCCAGCGGCTTTGTCTCCGTCTACCATTCCACAGCTCAGTTACGATGGCCACCCTGCCACGTCACCATTGCTTCCCGTTTCGCTTCTGGGACCTAAACATGAACTGGAACTCCCCCATCTCACATCTGCGCTCCACCCTGTCCATCCCGACATAAAACTTCAGAAGTTACCTTTTTATGACTTGTTGGATGAGCTGATAAAACCTACCAGCTTAGGTAAGGTTGCAAATGTTGTAATAATATTTTAAGTCTTTTTTTTTTTTAATAGTAATGTATGAATTCAGCAGCTAATGCAGTAACTGGTTAAATATTGCATCACACCAGTGTTTAGAGAATTGCTATTTTTGGTAACTTTTGGAACAGATTGTTCTACATGGAGAGACATCTTACGTAACACTCATTAGTTACTTTAGCTGAGCCCTAAATATGGTTCAAAGATCCGTTATGTTTAAGGGGCGAGTTTGACAAGAAACAAACTAAACCTTAGAAAAAGGAGAATAAAACTGCTTTCAGTAGTTCTTATAAACCATAGAGTCTGATTATTTAAAAAAAAAACAGAAGAGAAATACCCCTGAATCCGTCAAGCCCATAAAATCTTCTCATCTGTGCTGGGAAAGAATGCCAGGCTAGGTATTTGCTGTGGTGCTTTACAGCCGGAACACCTGAGTTTAGGAAGGCTTTGAGGTTCTTTTGCAGTTGTGGCTACTTGTCTTTAAACTCTCTTTTGTATTAAGGTATAAATCACTTGCGTAGCTGCTGAGAATAATCTGATGCTCACAGAGAATTGTATAACAATGTGTGATTTTTCTGGCTCTGGCTCCAAGTAGCACTTTACAGCATGGTTAACTTTTAATACTCTTGAATACTGCTTAAATACAATAGTCGTGTTGATTTCTGGAGGGGCTGCTTCCATGTTGGAACCTTCTACTGTCTTGAAACCCTGGAGAAGATTCACTGTGAGAATTGCTGGGAGGAGGAGCTTTGAGAGAATGGATACGGGGAGGTGGTGGGTGAGTGGAAAAAACCCGTCCTTTGCGAAAGAGATCCCTTGTAAATAAAAATGAGCAGGTACTTTACGTTAACAGCTACAGGGTTGTAGAAGGCCTGATGATGTGAGTGGTGATGGTGGTCTGCAGACTTTGGAAGTATGTTGCGCAGTTGTTTGCGAATTTTTTTTTTAAACTATTATAACTGACACATTGAGGGAAAAACAGATAGCTTTTGATAATCTCATCTTCTGGTTCAGGTATTCTTTTAAGAGGTATACCGTATCTATTTAGCTTTAATCTAAAACCTAATTGATTAATAAGCATTCCAAGCAACGCTGGTGGTACAGGATAATTAGGTACTCAGTATGTGTCTCATCACTTTTACATTATAAATACTTAAAAATAATGCTATAATTTCAATAAGACATTCCAATGCAGGAATTATGGTATGTGTTTATTCCTAGATGTGGTAAGAGCACTTTGCTGTCAGCTCCATGTCTGACAAACCAGCTCCAAATGAAGAGATCATAATTCATGCTCTGTCATGTCTTATTGCTTGAGGAGTTTATATACAATAGCTTATTTTTTCCCTCGTTTGTGGACTGAGTGTCAGGGTAAGAAAATGGAAGTGGATGAAATTCCAACCAGATACCTTTTTAAGCAATCTCTGTCCTTTCAGTTAACTTAAGGGTATGTTTGGGGGTTTTGTTTTGCATGTGCATCCGGTGGTGTCTTTCTGTTTGTCTGAAGCAATAATATTAAAAAGCCTTTTTTCTTGTGCTTTTGGGGGAACAGAGCGCTTTGGTATCTGTGCAAATGAGAAATGGTTGGTTGTTTCCTCTTGTAGTGGAAAGTAATGTTGCTCCGGATTGTAAAATTGCTAGCTCTAAATGTCATGAAGGTATTTTAGAGTAATAAATATATATATGTTAATGAAAAAGCGTATTGGACTAATAACCAGTGATATGCAGCTTTATATGCTTTCAAAACAACTTGGAGCAATTGTGCGTACAGCTTAGGAGTTTTAAATGCAAGTATACAGCAGACTTTTATTAATTTTCTGCGTTTATGCAGTTACTGATACTGTAACAAAAAACAGACTTAAATGTTTTGTTGAGTATTTGCCCTCAATCGTTTGGGCATCTTTCTCACTTGCTGCAAACAATGTGGGTTTCCTCAAATGTCAAATTTCTAGGTTGCCTGGCTTTGTTTTCAAATGGCAGATGCATATTACAAATGCTCAGAACTTCTTGGCGTTTTGCCAGTGTTTCAGCACCTCCTGCTTGCTTTTTCCCCATCAGATTCCTCAGGGGTAGGGATAAGAAACTTTCAAAGTTACTCTGTTTCCCTCCACTGCAAGGACAAACTGGTGACCGGATGTGGGGTTTTGCATAATTATCTCCCTGCTTAAAATGGAACCTACTGGAACAGGAAAAAAATGCGTGTGTGTGTGTGAGAGAGGGTGAGTGAGTGCAGACTCCACTGATTTGAGGATCTTTAGATTCTTCTGAACTGACAGTCACTATGTAAAAGTTGGGCAAAGCACACCTTTGGATGTGATTCTCCTTGGACTTTCCCAAGTCAAGGTGAAATGTCTTGGAAGGTTTGCTATAGTAGTCTTCTGTCCCATCAAGATGTGATTATTAATTTGAAAAACAATAGTTTGACAAAGCCTCGGGGAAGGGAGTTGCACAGCAAGGCACTTGAACATGCATTCTGTACCCAAATATTTCACGTAGGTGGGTAGTACACAAGCTAATGTGAATAACAGATAAGGAAATTAAATTTGCTAACTATTATTTTTAATGTCAAGAACAAAAGGAGGAAATGGATGTTACCTTCTTACACTTGCTTCCTTAAAATGTAGCTCTGAACTGTGATTAAAAGCCGCATGCTGACTGCTCACTGGGCTGGATTCACGGCGAGGGGGAAATGCAGTGTTTTATCCATCCATGCCCTTCTCGCCGACAGCTATTGAGGATCTTTACTTGAGCGTGGCTGACTGAAGCATGCATGACAAGCTAAGGTTAGAAGGTGGCTATTGGCTAGCTTTTTTTTTTTTTTTAATTTTTAAACTCTGGTTTACAGCAGCCCATACAACTTGCAGCAATGAGTAGGGTGCTTGCAGAAGAGCAGACTTGCCGAGCTAGTTGAACCCGTAAACTCAGCCTGCGCTACCTCAACCTGCTGCTGTTTGAAGAACTGAAAATAGCAGCTAGGCCCTGCTGGTGGTGGGACTCTTCTCCTGCTGTTACTCCGCTCAGATAGCGGAGTCTCACTTCCTCCCGAGTGCTTCAAGTACACGACTCCTGCGTAGCTCTTTCTGAGCTGTGTGGCTAATACTGACAATCATGGCTGTGCTGTCGGGGGGTGACAGTGTTTTCTTTACTCCCAAGAAGACTGTCAGTGGGCTTGTTTATCTGAGACGAAGAGATATCTGTCCATGTTCAGCGGAGCTGTCAAATTTGATCCATATTTCATTAGTCGTCCTCATTGCAAAATTGAGAAAGCGTCTATATTGGATGTTTTTGTGTGCAAGCCAACTAGGAATGCTCTGTATTCTGAACATGTATGTTGGTGGATGAATCTGTACGCTGAGCTCTTGCAGTGCTAGGGAGAAGTCTGAGCACTCTGCTCCATGGTTAACCACGATTTGATGTGATTATAGGACTGGGTTTTCTTGAGGAAAAGCTATCCAGTTTGGCCCTGGTGGGATGTATGAAAGTTGCCTTATTATTGTGACTTCTATGTTGTTTGTTTGAATAGCACCTCCTTTAAATAGAAGAATTTTGGTTGCTAGTTTCTCAAATGAAGTGCAGCTATCACTTAATTTTCCCCTATTTTCAGCCCAGTGTACAGACACTGCTAATTCGTTGCTTTTTTAAGGATGGGGACAATTTTCTAAAAGTAACTTCTAACACACAGATAAGATCTCTTTTATGTGGTGAAATGTGCTTACTATGAGATGAGTAACGAGTACCAAAATTCTGCCAGATTATTATGGAAAAGACATTAGATAGTTAAACAACATCTTAAAAATACTTCTTATTACAGCATATGTCATTCCTAATTGCTTTAGCTGTCTAGTTGTTCCAAAAAATGTTTTAACTAGGTTATGGGTCTTCACTTACCTGTTAAGGGGAAATTAACCTTTCCTTTTCAATGTAAAGGATTAAAGAGGCTGTTGACTATGCTATTCTTTTAAAAGCTGTCCGAATAGCATACGGATGATCACCCTGCAATTTAATTGCACCGCTGCAGGTTTAAGCGATGTGGAACACAACACTGAAACACAGATCTGAGCTGTGGAAATTAGGACTTTTACCTACAGGTCTCACCCTCCTGGAAAGAGGAGACAAACATCAGGATTTCTGGGGAGTCAGAGTATCACTTACGGAAGGCATTGTATGCCACCTGCCAGACTGCAGATACTGGCTCCATCGGGTGAAAGGAGCTTCCAGTGGCTCTACTGAGGCTTGTCTTGGTTTGCTTAGGTCTTAGTTGAATGTCTTAATCTGTGGACTCTAAGAGGGTTTCTCCAATAAGCTGAATTTCACCCTTGGTGCCTGCCCTCAAGAATTATGTGCTGATTAACCAGCTTCTGACTTGCATTTACCTTGAAATTTTCTTTTTGACTGTGATTGATCGTGGTTACTTGGATGTGCTGTGTTCTTGAAGCCAGATCTTGCAACTGATCTGACTAAAATCTTTAGGGTGACTGTAGTTCAAAGTACAGCTATTAAACAATTAAACAATTCAGTGCACTTAGAAATCTAGGTTGGAAAGTATAGAAGTTTTGTTTGGCAAGTATTCCTCCCTTTCATATATCAGCAAGCTGATCTGTTGCTCTGTCCAGTCAGTATTATGGTTTGTATGAAAGTCACGCTTTACTGTCAGTGTTTGTTATTTTTTTAAATGTACTTTGTGGGAGGAAGTTCAACAAAATACTATATTCTCAACTCGGGCTTGAGCTTTCTGACTTCCGGCTCTACAGTTTTCAGTCGTGCAAGAATAAGCTGAAATATTAGCCCTGTCGTCTTCGTGTGCTGTAGCTCAACTAGAATTACAGTGCACTTAAGTTTCTTTTTTTGGCTTCAACTTGTATTTGCATGCAGTATGCCTCAAGTTCATGTATAGAGAATCTTTCCATAGTCTAGAATCTAGTTTTTGAAGTGTGAGAGCTTTAACCCACTGGGTAGCTCTTGTGCTACAAAGGAATATAATTTATTCCTGTTCACTTCAGCTGATTGCTCAATCTCCTCACACACAGAACTGAGATCACCCAAATTCCAGGACCTTACAGGGTATGGATGTTTGCAGACACTGCTGCTCTGATTTGAATGGATCTAGGGAAGCAACTTTGCTTCCCAAGTTCAAATTAGGATATCTTCTTGATAATTTGATAAGGATTTGGGCTCAGTGATCCTCATGGGTCCCTTCCAACTCGGGATATTCTATGATTCAAATTAAAGCTTTTAGTAGAAGAAATTGCGGCAAACCACGTGGTTGTCTCAAAGCATGTGAGTAATCCAGTAGTAATCAGTGAACCAATCTAAGCTTGGGGTGGTATCCCGGTACCCCTTTTAAGTGTTTGGAGAGCTTGAGGCCTAGAAGTGATGCTCACATATCATGAGAGAGGAAGCTATGCTATTGCAATATATATTTTTTAAGATTTCATTTTGCAACCAAGTGTTGAGATCACTTAAAAGTTGTTGGAAGTACTGCTGGGACTTGGAAGTCTTAAATAACTTAGAATTTTTTAGAGGTTCTTTAATCTCTCTTTATGATGGCCTTTAGGAAAAGGTGATACGGGTTATGCTAAGCCTGGTAGAGAGTTTACTAGGGACTCTCTTATCTAATCGTGAACGTTAAACTTAATTTTTTGCCTTTCCTGTTAGGCTTCTAAAACTTGCTACTTTCTCGGTGAGAGTGAAAATGCACTAGGATACCCGGTGTAGGGATGTGTCAGTGCTCGCTTTTTGGTACTGCTCATTTCAAGTGTTTAAACTGTTGGTGCTCTTAAAATAGAAGCTAAAATGCCCAAGCCTGAATGGCAGCAGTTGAGTTCTGGGACATATATTCAGGTGTCTAAAGAAATCAAGTGACTTGAGTATGGATGATCCAGTGACGTTCCTTCCCTCTGGTAAAATGGTGGAACAGATGTGTACTGGAGACCTGTAAGCCAGGGTGGGCAGTGGTGAGAGGAGAGCTGGGGTAGGTTGGGAGGGCAGAGAGTTCTGGCACTGAAGGCTGGCATGAAATTGTCCCTTAATACTTACTGTAGGTCTTCAGAAATCCTCATTGCTCAGAAATGCTCTAGTACATGACTGATTTAAAAAAAAAAATAAATATAAATATCTGTCAAATGGCACAGAGTTTCCAGCAGATCTATTCTGTTTATACAACGTATCGTAGAGAGTTATAAAATGCGTAATACTTATGAATTAATTGTAGCCCTTGGAGTATTTCCAGGCTATTTTCATATATAAATTTAGGCACTATTTCAAATAAGCTCCTTTTGTGTCTTTTTACTCCCTGCCTTTCCCACCCCCAGTGTAGCTCTGCCTATTCCTTCTGAGTATTAACTGTTAAAAGCTTAAGTCGAACAAAATCTAAAAATGATCTTAAATGACAAATGCAGCAGACTGACCAAAACCGGAGTTCAGTTTTTCATCTGGTTTAAGCTGAAGAAGGTGGCACTGTCACTTCCCAGTAGTGCAGTGTATTTGTGAGCGTGGTGCAGCTGTCACCCGTGGAAGTGGGTTAAGAGCTGGTCACTGCTGTCAAGGCAAGAATGATGTGTATGCATTTACTAAAATGCTTCCCTTCAAGTAGATTTGAAGTGTTTTGAAATGTTAAGGTTACACAACATCCATTGTGATAAGCGATTGAAATGAAGTGGCCAAGATGTTACGGCGAGGGAGTGACGGAACAGCAAGGGGAACGTGGGATTTCTCTGGATGCCAGAGGAGAGCTTGGTGCGGCGGAGCTGGTGGAGCCCATGCTGGCCGCGCTGTGCTTCCTCACGGCCCTTGGTCCTGCTCTGGGATGTCTGGCACGCAGGGACATGGCTCTAGCGATTAGCAAGAGCTTTTCCTTCCTTCCAGGGCAGAGGGTGGCTCTCCGAGGAGGGGTCTAGCTGGGAAAGACCCTGATACTGCACACCACAAATGCCTTTAATGGGTAGCAGGAAATTAAGGGTATGGCGGGGAGTCGTTGAAAAGGTACTGCTGCTTCATTCCAGAAGATGGCAGGAGCTTGGTGCTAAGAGGTTGTGGTTAATAGAAAGGAAGTGTTTATGTATAAACACTGTCGTTACCCAGGAACTTCATAAATTGTGGTGGTTTTAAAAGGGCTAATGATACATCCCGAGATGTTGCAGATCCCCCATTAAGGTGTATCCTCTCATCATTTCTCTCCCATGTAGCTGCTTGCTTTCTGCTTATATGCAGATAGTGCAATGGGCTGTACACAGGCATTTGAGATCATGTCCAAAAGCAGTTGTATAAATGAACCCTGTTCAGGATTGATACAAGACGTTTCGGACAAACTACATTATGAGGAGCCATGTGTATGTAGTGTTGCGGTACGGATTTGCTGGCTTCTGCTGCCATTGAGCATAACTCAGAGCCTCTCTGAATTTTACCTTTTTAAAAGGTAAACATTTTCTGTGCTTCAATCTAGATACAGTAATTTTCGTCTAGCTTGGAGGCAGTGTATTAAATTTTCAGCACTGAAATTTGAAAGGATTGGACATAAATTGTTACAATGCCTTCTGTTGTTTAAAAGCAAAATGCCTATGCTGCAACAAAATGAGATATTTTACCTATCTGGGGAAGATAAGCAAGAATTATTTGTATGTTGGGCTGACAAATTCTAAAATGTTTAGGTTTTTCTGGTTAATGTGTTGGCAAATTTAACTGATCAAAATTACGTACCATATTAGGTTAATGAATAATTAGACATCTCTTGTTTATCTTACAGCATGTAGCAAAAATTTGCTATAGTCCTGATACTCCTATTTAACATAACTATTTTTGCCTTCGGAAATAAAGATGCTATTATTGGAAATCATTGGTAATGGGCCAATTCACTGATACCTTTTCTCATGGCCTGAACTTAGGTAATTACTGCAGTGTAAAGTGCAAGTTTAATTTTAGTCCAAGTATCTTTCTGTATTGGAAAACAATATATTCTCTTCCCTATTTAATAAGCAGCACTTGGTGATGATAGATGGAAAAGATAACCTTAGAATATTGGCAGTATGATGGTCAGCTGCAGTTGCGTTAGGAAGCATCACCACCTCAACAATGTGATAACATAAGTTTCATTAAAGATTTTAAGGTATCTGTTCTTGAATGGGAATTTAGAGACTGGCTTTTTCTCAAGGCAGCAAGAGGTATTTTACTGCAGAAAGATTGTGTGGCTATTTTTAGCTGTGGGTACTGGTGAGGTGGAACAGAATATTTTTAGAGCTGTAGAAAATGCAGCCGCTCAAGCTGGGTTCTTTTTTTTTTTCTTTTTCACTTTAGCGCTATAGGGTTTTTCCAAAACAAAGAATAAAATTGGTCGGAAATGTTTTTATGTATTATTATTATTATTATTACTGCTTATATAATTAATATATTCATTGTCCATATACACACACACACATATGTATATATACATTCATATAGAATTTTAAGTGTTTTGTGCCTGTGAATGATACTGTCATGTATTAAAGTAGTTTTTGCTCAAATTCTGAAAACTCATTACCCATGTGAAGTGCTTAACAAAGTACAGAACGATCAAGGCATAATTGGGTCACTCTCACTTAATACATACCAATCCCATATGCTGTTTGGATCATTACTTGAATGAGGTAAGCATGAAATAATTCAGGAAGCTGTGGTGATAGTGAATTGGTAAAAAGAATAGCTTTGAAGAAGAACCTCTGCTCTGTAATGTCTTTGCAATGTTACAGGCATTTTAGAGTGTGTTGTACTAATGTTGGGGACCTGCAGAGGCAACAGAGTTGAGCTTATGCTGGTTCTTACTAAGTGTATGTGCGTATTTACAAGAAAATGTGGATTTTTTTCATTGCCTTTCTTGGATTTAAGCTGAATGAATGAATAAGTAGTAAATACTCCCCTCCACCGCCCCCCCCGGCCTTCAGCACCCCCTCAAAAAAGGTGACATCCTGGTAAGATGAGAAGTGGATTTTTATATGGCTTGCCTGAAACTGTTCCTGTTGACACTCATTTAATTAGTAAGTCTGCTTGAAAAGCTTTTTATTATACTTTCAAAACCTGTCCTTTCAGATTTCTGAATTATTCAGGATACTTTTTAGCAGGAAGGTAAAGCGATGCTTCTGATTAGTGTTGTTATTTTTTTAATTACTGTGCCTTTCTTCTTTATATGTAAATCTAAAAAAATATAAAAGTCCATGAGGCATTCATGCATTGTACCTCCTTTCTGAGATTGCAAAGGAGACGTGGCCTATAAACCACTCTTGACTAATCCTCCAAGCTCTGTACCATTCATAGTGCGCTAAAGAAAAGGTTATAAAACTTAATAATTCTTACTTGTGAAGAAAAAACACCAAAACCCCCCAAAACATTCCTGGCAACTTCTTAAAGAATGTTCATGTTAACTCTGTTGTCCTGGCTAGATTCCAGCATTATTAGCTTATAAATTCTATTTTAATCTACTCGGTTTTCAATTAGAGATCTATTTTTGTCTTTCTTTTGTTAAATAATAATAGTTGTTTGCAGGGCATGGTTGCATGTTTTGAGCCATCAGAATTATTTTCTTGTAGAAAACTATGTATTTTCCTATTTATGGTTTTAATCATACTCCAGAACTTCCAAAGTAAACGATGTGCCTGACTTGCCAGGATCTGTTCGGTGTTCCTAAACACAGCAGACACACCAGACAAATTAACAGAAATCTGTTAGCTTTTCTACACTCTTAAATTCTAGGTTTCCAATGTCTCTTCCTAAGAAATCTGAATTCCTTAGGAATAGGGGAGTTTGTATAGTCATAGATCAGCTTGGAAGCTTAGTATTTAATAGTAAAGCTGCTAAATTAACTCTGTTTAATGTGTTTTATTGAAATTTTCATGCATCGTTTGTAGGATAAGTGGATCTAGAAATAATAGATACGCATATAAAAAGATTGTGCCAAAACATATGGGAGAGGATTAGAGAAAACCACAAAGAAAAAATGTATTTTATGTCCCTTCTAGAGGATCCTTTTGGGTTTGTTTGCTGTATATCCCCCTTCCTCCCAGGCAAGCCCCAGACATGCAGCTGAGGTCCTCCTCCCTGGCCGTCCCCTTCTGTGTCCCCGTCCCCCCAAGACAAACTCCCTCAGGGCTCTGGTTTGCAATAGGACAGGAGGCAACAAAATAAACGGACGGTTGGTTTTGAAGTATGGCAGAGTCGTTATGAAGCTGTTGGCTTTTCCTCGCCGTATTTGACTGACCTCTGCTTGGAATGACTTGCCGTGATTTTGCAACTGGAGGGCATGGTTTGCCCTCCCTCCCGTTTGGTGGCTGGGCTGGGGACGCTGTTGGGGTGTAGGGAACGGGTTCCCCCCAGCGCGGGCGGGTGGGAGGTTGTGCTGGTGTCTTGGTGCCAAAGTGGCAATTGTGGGATCTTGATGGAAAGATAGAGAATGGAAATAATGCTTTTAACCACCACAGCCTGTGTAAAATTTAAGTGTGCTTTCAGTGTCATAGCCTGGTGTTTTCACTGTCGTTCCTCACCTCTTTTGCAAGTTGTTTTGTGTCGGAGTTAAACTGATCATGCTTATTCTTTCCATAGTTTGTTCTTGCCATTTCTTAATATTGTGCTGAATGTAAAGATTAAAATTATGTCTTTATAATTGTCTGAAATGTGCTTGTACCTAAAGGTTAGACTTGCTTATGGTAGTATGTACTGAATTGGGCAATTGGGGTTTAAATTTGCTCTTTTCCTGGTTGGTAGTTGAATGTCCAAGAGGCAGAGCTGTATCCTAATACTAGTTCAAGAGCCTGACCGTAGCGCTCTTAGTTTAGAATAACGTTATCTTCTTCTCTGTCTTTCTCTGTACTGCTCAATCTGTCAAGAGTTTTGAAATCTTTTGATTGGCTTTTGGATCATCTTTGCCTAATTAACAAGTTGTTTCTTCCTTCTTTGCAATTTGGCCGTGCTCCCACAGTAATCACAATGATTGCTTGTACACAAAAGCCATGTATTGAAAACACAGCGTGTGTATATTAATGCTGTTTCACAGCTAAGAAAAGATCAAGCAGCATGTGATGAAGTTCATCTCCCATCACCGGGGACCATTGATCATAGACTTTTGCTTACACTTATTAAGATGAGTGCGTATGAAGTTAATAGCCAGCATAAGAAGAAACGTTGGAGGCCTTTTTATTTTTAGTCTAAACTGATAGTGTTAAAACCAGCCAGCCAGCCTCCCCTCAACCCCAAAGCCTTCCTCCTTGCCTTTCTCATTTTAGGTGGGTTCTAATTAAAAGTAACTACCTTAACTGCACTGTGCACGATGCACTTACTCGTAATGCTCAGATTTCTGCGGTATTTTCACAGTGCTAAGTTTGAAGTGGCTATTTCTGTGGCAAATTTTTTGATTTAAGCAGAAGCTATTTACTGTCTTGTAAAAGTGCTAGAACTATAGCTTGTGAAGAAAACTGGAATGATGAGAGCTCCCATGTCAGCACTGAAGAACGTCCTTTTTCAGTTTCTGCCATTTTTATGTGTAATGCTTTTATTTGGCCAATGCAAGGGCATAATGAAACTGAATATAGAACTTAGAAACCCACTTTTCAAGATCACGTAATACTGTTTAGCAAAAATAAGTCTTACGTTAATACCAACTGGTAACGAACAGAGAAAAAGGGATTGAATTTTGGAACCTTTGCTAACAATTATTGTGCTCCTCCCTTCTTTCAAAGGCTTGCAAAAATCCATATTCCCTGCTTGATTCTTATCTTCCAATTGCGGATGCTGCAAAACCAAAACAGGCAAAAAGTTGAGACGCTGAAAGGGAGAAAGATTGCTTGGGAAATTTGGATTTAGGCTTTTTTTTGATGATTGCTGTTTAACTTCTTTGGATAATTAAGTTTTAAATGAAGGTAGCCATAGTTAAATGTTCAGCAGCCATGTTCTTCCATCAAAGGTGTTGGAGTTCACAACAAATGTTTGCAAAGACCTTCCAGAACTTCTCTGATAAAGCCGGAACTGACAATTTCTAGTGTAAAGCAAATAATACATGGGAGGAAAATAAAACCAGCAGATGAAAACCACCTTTAACCATGTAAAAATATGAAATAATAACTTGGATTTCATTCACTTCTCTGGTCTGCTGCTAATTCATCTTTTGTTGATTGCAGTATATAATTCTGATATTGCTATTTATAACTAAAAGTAAGTTTAAAATTATATTGAAGACTAAATATTATAACAGATTTTTATTGTTAATTGTATGCATTGTGTTTCTATTTCCTGCAAATTTTTACATTATGATAACATGAGTGGCTGCCATCTGAAGCCCTGCGTGTTTCTCATTTGAAGAAATTTAATTGAAAATGAATTAAAATAAAAATAGATGTTGGATACTGTAGGCATGAGTGTCTAACTAAACAATAACTTGAGGCTGCATGCTGCACCCTGGCCCGGGTGGAGCTTTTGGACATTACAGTAGAACTTATTATTGAAAAAAAGAAAAGGAAATACATGCATAGAAAAAGTTCTTTATATAACATGATGCTTTTAAAAAGATTTATTATTGTTAGTATTTTCACAAAAGTTGCTGTTTGGTGTATATTACCTTTTCTTACCCATCTAGCTTTAGAGCAACTGATAATGCACTGTGTGTGGTTCTTGCATATAATGTGATAAAATGTACAGATCTCATAGTGTTGTCATGCAAGAAAGATATAAATGTAATTTTGTGAGATTGCTGCTGTTAATATTTATACTAAGTCAATGTCTATTCTATTGTTGGTTCCAACCTACCACATGCTGTTTTTAACAAAATATCTGAAGTATCACCCTGAAGTATTCACTCATCTGTCACTCAAGGATGAGTCAGGAAGTATATTGTAGTAAAACAAAAAATGATAAATTTATTGAGTGTTTAACACACAAAATAGTTATAACCTTACAAAGTTATTAAGAATAATGACATTGAATGGCAAGCTTCCTACACCTTTAACTTCAATACATGTGTTGATGATGATGTTGAACAGTTCTCCAGGGAGATGCTTCTCTTTTTTTTTTTTTTTTTTTTTTTAATTTTATTGAATTTTTTTAGAAAGCCATTTTCGTTGCCATTGTGTACGGTTCTGTACTGCAGTGGTGCCTGTAGCCCTGGTGCAGGGATGTAATTTAGATATAAGCACTATTTTGGAGGTGTTTAACATTTCTTTGGTTTTACAGCAGGTGCATTAATTCTTTCGTACTGGTGGGTTTTTGTGTTACGGAGCACGGTGGCACAGAGTTGAAGGACTTTAAAACCAGATTTCATATTGCATATCTCATGTATTGTTTGCATATTATGTATTTGGTGCATTTAAGTCCATAAAATACCTTACTGAAATGTGAGAAATGGCATGTGTTGTACTTCTCAGTCACTCTGTGTATTTTCACAGGCTAATCCATGACCTTGTGTGTTAAAGGAAATAAAAAAGTGATTTATGAGAATTCCTAATAATTCTTTAAATTTAATATCGAAAAGCATTTAGTGTTAAGTTACCATGACTGATAGAAAGTCTTAAGTTGATTTGTCTCAGCTTTGCTGTTATCTGTATCAGTTTTTTTAATGTATGCTTTATATGCATATAAAGTTTATTGTATTTTTATTTACAGGAGGGTTTAAATGGCAGCTTTCTTGTTGGCTCTAAAATTGTTTACAGAAACAGATGTGTGTCAGTCTATTGGGCTTGCTATAAAAATGTCTCTGTATATATATGTAGACACTTTAATGAAAGGAGATCGTTCTGTTAATTATTCTCTATTTGCTGGTTTTAAAGTGATGATCTCTTGTTTTCTTCTAGCATCAGATAATAGTCAGCGATTTCGAGAAACCTGCTTTGCATTTGCACTGACGCCACAGCAAGTGCAGCAAATCAGCAGTTCAATGTGAGTGAGTTTGATCAGTAATACAGTATCTTTAAATAACAATAAATTTAAAAGGAAGTAGCTTACCATATCTTTCATTTGAAATGTGATCCAAAGAACACAGATGTGTGCGTAGTGCCTCAGAGAACGCTTTTCGGGGGAATTCTTTTTTCCTTTGTATGTAAGCGGATGAAGAGGAAAAGGGTGAGGAAGAGGGAATTAAATACCACCACTGTCCAGCGAGTATTGGTCAGGTTTCTCTTGCACTAAGTGCTGTACAAATACATAACTCTCCTTCCTGCAGCCCTTTCTCACCATCAGTCACATCCTTTGTTGAGTTCTATGTTTATTCACTATATAAAGTTGGTACGTCATAGCGACCCATTAGAATTTTCTTTATAGTATGCAAAAAAAAAAGGAAATAGTTGAGGTCACATGAGAATGTAATTGACTTATTTACCTTGAAAAGTAAAAAGTGTAACTTTTAGTGTGTCTTGACAAACGCAGTGGTGTTTTGACTGACCCGGAGAAGGGAGGTGTGGCTTACACTATATTTACTGGAGAGTGTGGTTTACATACATTGAAATTACAGCTCTGACAAAATACCGATGAACCTGTTGTATAAACAGTATGTTTTAACCTGTGTTCTGTTGTTTCTAGGGATATTTCTGGGACCAAATGTGACTTCACAGTACAGGTCCAGCTAAGGTATGTATTTGTATTGCCTGTTCTTAATGCTGTTGTTTTTTAAAACATATCCGATACATGCTCCCCAGCAGGTCGGGCTTTCCTTTGTGGAGAAGAATCTCCTCCTGTTGTTTTCTTGAGAAAAGCTTGCTGTTGGCTGCTTTGAAAAGGGCAGACTTAACTGCTTGTCCTTGTTACATGCAGCTTTCCTGAAGTTGCTGGTGGCGTGATATCTGGCATGTCAAAATACTGCATGTACTCTAGCTGTATAGCCAGACAATTTTCTTCAATTTGTTATTTTAGATTGTCCATATGCTCCTTTTTTTAATTCCGTGTTTGTCAGATTCCAGGTGCTGGGCCTTCAAAATCTAAGTGCAGGGAGGGTTATTTTTCCTAGCAGAGATGTCACAGTGTTTCCTGGGCATGGTGACCCAAGGTCTACTTTTCTTTAGGCAATGGGAGGCAAAACTTTGGGAATCACCAGACTGGGTCTTTAACCTGTTGCTTATTTTAGAGGTTTTGACAAATGTATTGTAAGTTGGTTAAATCCTATGTATCCCTGTAACTTTGCAGAGCTGTGAGCTGATTTCAGAGCTTGCTCCTGGCAAAAATGGCTGTTTTGCCTTTCGCCCCCCCGGTCATGTCTGCACGGTGAGCTGTTAACTCACCAGACGGCAAGCGATTGCTTTTGGGTCTTGCTTGTTAGGATGCCTTCTGCTGATCAGCAGTTGGGTTGGCTCGGTGTGGGGTCAGCTGGACAAAGGGATGAGGGAAAACAGGGACAGAAGGTAGCTCCCCCTTTTTGAGAGCAGCAGCCTTTTAGGCTCAGCTGGGTTGAATAGCTATGCCCTGATGTGATGGTACACTTGTGTGGACGAGGCAGGTCCCCTGGAAGAAATCCAGTTGAGTTGAGAGGCTCTTTTTGGTCATTTGAATGCCTATTGTCCGCGAGCTTGGCCTACACACATTTCGTAGGACAAGGAAGGGTGTGTCTTACTTTAGTTCCAGCAGCAAATAAGCCTGTCTGAACTTAAGTAAATAAATAAAACTGTCTGAACTTAAGTAATAGGCTTGACATAGGCATGAGGATAGCGTTTGATGCTGTGGCTGAACAGCTGGCTGGTTGGTTGAAGTCAGAGGAGGGACAATTGAAGAACGCTGTATGTTTTGTCCTTGTGAAACCCAGGTCTTGTATCAAGAGGTCAGCCTGGAGAAATGGTAGGAAAGAAATTCGGGTGATCTATCTTTTGTAACAGGAACCTGCATATCTGAATGTGCCAGAGCCAGTCTGAGGAATTCAAGAAATCTGAGGAGGAGCCTACAGCTAGCTTGATCCAAACCTGTAATTTTGGGGGGCTTTCCTGCTTAATGATCTAATGATCTGTGCAGCTAAGTTGAGGACTGTGTCTAGCAAGATTTGTTATGCTTTGATAACTCAGTGGAAAAAAAAAATTCCTTCTGGAAAGAGGTGATCTTTAAATCATGTTAGAAGTGAAAGATGATGGAAGCTCTTTGCTTTTAGGTTTTGTTTATCAGAAACCAGTTGTCCACAAGAAGATCACTTCCCACCCAATCTGTGTGTGAAAGTGAATGGGAAACCATGCAGCCTTCCAGTAAGTAAGATGTTATTTTGATATACATAATTGGATAGCATTATTAGGAACTGTCTGTCAGAAATTAGCCTGAGAATTTATCCTAACCTTTATTTTCACATTTTGGAGTATTTGAATGAAGATGGATAGATGAATGGAAAAGATAGTTAAGTAAATTGTTTCTCAGGAGACGAGCCAGCAAATCCAAAACATTTATTCTCAATGTGACAGTAAATTTTTATGTTTGACAAACATCCAGTGAGTCTGTCTGAAATTTGACTCTGTTTTGGAGGTTGTCTGTGCAGGGAGTAAACCGTCACTGACCAAGAGGACTAAAGAGAAGAAAGCCACTTTACAGCACTGGGGCAGCACGCTGGATTAGACTGGGCAATGTCAGCCAGGCAGGCTGCGTAGCAGTACGGAGAGAGGAGAGGTGGCAAGGGTGTCTCTTAATGTGCCGGTGGGCAGGGTTAGGATTTGGAAAGTGTGAGACTCTGTATAAGGAGAAAGGGCCTGTAAAATACCTGATACTGTATTGTCTGAGATAGATCTATAGATATATGTGTGTATATATATATATATATCTTTCAATTGAAGAGGGAGCCTGGTTCAGGTGAGAGACAGCTTTTATTGGGGCAGGGTTGTGGTGGGAGGGGAAAAAGGCAAAAGCAGCATTCATTTTTTGTTTTGCTGAGGGGAAAAAATACTTTGATTTCTAGGGCTATCTTCCACCAACCAAAAATGGTGTTGAACCAAAGCGACCCAGCCGACCAATCAACATTACCTCACTCGTCAGATTATCTACGACGGTACCAAACACAATCGTTGTTTCATGGACTGCAGAAATTGGAAGAGTAAGTAACTTTTGTACATAATGCTGTCTAAAGCTTATTAGTTTCTGCTCTGGCATCTGTTTGAAAGATTTGAAAGATAAGCAAGTTTAATTGTGCAGAAAATACTTCATGATTTAGCAGTAGGCTGTTCCTTCTTTTGATGGTATTACTCTATGCTGGGCAGATAGGACATGCTCCCTTAGATCAGCAGCCCTCAGGTTTTTTGGTGTGATCTCTCCCTCTTCACCCCCCACCCACCTCCCTTTGTGACTCACTGAGGGCTCAGACAATAAGATCAAGACATCCCATAAAACGTTTGTTTGTTTGTTTGTCTTAACTTCAGGCCTTAAGCTTTTCCTGATTTTAGGGACCTGGCAAAAAAAAAAAAAAGCCCTGTCTTGGCTTCAACTTGTAACTAGCACGTGACGTTCAGTACAGAGCGGTCTTTTATAGCCGTGTAAGTGCAGACACAAAGCACAGCAACTCAGCGGGGCCCAGGAGATTTAATTTGCCTCTTTCACATTTCTGTTCGCACAACTGCTATCCTTATACTTAATATTTAAAAAGTCATGTTTTTATAACTTTTTTGTGTCTGTGGGGAGAGTGTTACAATTGGTATTATAAAATTGCTGATGTTCCACTGTACTAATTAAATCTGGAACATGCTGCAAAAAGTTGCTTCAATAAATTAGTCTGTGAATTAGTGCACTCCTTTCACCGATGGCAAAAACCCCTTGCTATATATGCATTATAGAGTCAGCATGTACTTGAAAAATGGTGGCTTTGCAATTGCAACCATCCTGGTTTTAGAAGGCCCGAGAATTGTCCTGAGGTGAAATCTTGTCCAAGAATTTGTCAGTGCGCAAAGGCCAGGATTCCTGAACCAGCGTGGAAAAACGCTTACAGCCCAATCATGCACAATAGCCAGTTATAAAACATCATGGTGGTATTTCATGGTGGATTTCTTGTGGAGCGTAAAACAGTCTCCATTCAGATTATAGAATAAATGATGGTTGGATGATTTTTTTAAAAAACCTTCTTCTATCTAATGAGAACTGCAGGTATCAGACATAAGCATTTAAAAATGAACCTGTTTTGGTTTACATTGCAGGAGTCCCTACACGCAAGTTGATTAATCCTGGTTATTGCCCTGAATACAGCTCTACACTTTTGCTTAAGAATACCAGTGAGGATTTAGGGAAAAGAAATGTCACAAGTCAGCATGGACTGTAAGCTAGTCTCTTGTGAAGTAGCTAGTTTCTCAGGCTTCACAGATATTTCAGTTATAAACGCCCTTTTGGCTGACTTCTAGCTTACAATAGAAAACTGAAGATAGTGGTAAATTTGTGGTGGATTTCATGAGAATTAGGTGCTGGTCAGAACTTCCCTACTTTATGAGGTGTAATGCTTCTGAACGTGATTATTTGAGACCTTGGCAGTTAAATTTGAGGAATTATTTTATACTTGGATATGCCTGTGTAACATGAAATTTGAATTCTTCTCCTCCCCTTCCCTTAAGAGTCAGTTGCATGTCTCAACTGGTGTACTCTACCTTTCCTGAAGTCATAATTGTGATTTTTACACAATCTATTTCAAGAGCCTTCTGTACAAGATGCCTTGGGCAAGTTCCTAGCTTTGTAGATTCAAGCTGTCGGTAAATAATTTCACAATGTTAATTACCATTTTTCTAACTTCTATACTAATTGAGGCATTAAACAAACAAGTTAAAGCAATAGTGGTTTTTAACGATGTGAAAAGCATTCGTTGTAAGAATGAAATATTTAAAATGTGGTGTTTCTGATGGTATTTCAATTTGTGTAATTTTATGGTAACATGTATTACTGAGATCCCATCTTTGGATTCTGGTGGCATCCTAAATAATGGTAGGTGTCACAACTGTGTGGATTTTTTGTTTGTTGTGTTAGTGGAAACATACATGGCATTTGCTGGGGGAAGAGTTTAATTTTTCAATTTAAAGTGTGTGAGTGTGGCTGCAGGTTTAACGAATAGTGTTTATATCAAAAAGTAATTGATGTAGCCTAATGTGAGAACACAGATTCTGTCCTTTTCATTTTGGGGGTGAGGGGGAGAGAGGGGTGTTGCTGATGAATGCATAGTACAATATCACATTTTTAGAAAGACAGTTATTACCTGCTGTTGTTAGTAGCTTACAAGAAAAACAAGAGCTTCAGAAATCTCAGGCTGTGGTTTGAAATGAGTTAGCAACGCCAGGAAGAGCACTCTGCCACTCCTGCTCGGCCCTGGAGGGGAGCCTTACCCCGCTCACAGGGGAGCTGGCAGAGTCCATGTTCGGTCTGCATCTGACCTGCTTCTCTGCCAAATTATTTTCTGCGGTGGCAGAAGTGAGCATCCGTGGCTTTTTGCTGACACCGATAAGGAACATTTGCATGATCTGGTCTGTTGAGACTGATGGGGGGAAGTGACCTGACCTCTTCCAGAGGGGAAGGACGGACAGTTGGGAGTGGTGATTTCTCGCCCGGTCTGGCTAAATTCACTAGTGTACATCTTGGTCCCACTGAACTCTTGAACTCTCTAGCTGCTTTACTTCTGTTAAGCCTCCCCAGTGGAGTAACATTAGCATTTTATAGACAGTAAGTGCAAGAAGATAAGAAAGTTGAGCAGCGTTTCCAGACTGAGTAGGAAATACAGCAGATGATGCATCTTTTTATGCATTGCTTTTGAAGAGGCATCACTGCTGATTTTCATACTTTGAAAATGAAATAAGCTTTTATTAAAAACAAAAAAAAAATTCTGGTCATATTTGACCTGACAGCTTCCCTTAAATGTATTGACACAACTGCAGTGCCTAACATTATTGATAGAAAATTACCCTTAATGGTGGTAGACTGCGTGCCCCAAGTTAGATGTAAAGCTTCCAGAGGTGTCCTAAATGCTGTTTTAATGGCTTGATTTGCAGCTAAACGTAATCTCAGTGAAGCGTAAAGTCCCTCTTGTTGCATCTCTAAAACTGTAGCCCTGTGAACTTTCTGAAGCATGGTGGGTTTTCTCCAGTCTGAAAGTTTTGCCATCTAAAGTCTGGTAGCTGCTTTAGAAACACAGTGCCCTGTAATCACATAACACATTGCGCAAGCATTGTATAAAATGCAAGCCGTCTTTCAGTTAAAACAGTTTTTACTTTGATCTTTTGTTCTGTTTTCTAGAACTATTCCATGGCAGTCTATCTTGTGAAGCAGCTCTCCTCCACGGTGTTACTGCAGAGGTTGCGAGCAAAAGGAATACGGAACCCTGACCATTCTAGAGCACTAAGTACGTCTGATGTACTACTTATTTAAAAAGGAAAAATAGCTTTTCCTATGTAAAAGGAGATTTGAAATAGGACTGCACTAACTGAGGTTTGGACTTCCTACAATTCTCTGAGTTTTGAGAATCTGATAGTGGTGTTCTTTGTATTCAGTTCCAATTCAAAGACTCAGAGGCCTTTGTTTGTACTAGGAGCCAGTCCAGGAACCCTGTTGACACTGTGAAGGGAAAAATGCAAGAGAATCTCTTTCAGTTCAGCCATACTGGCTTTGTTTCTTCAGAATAGAACAACTGTATTTATATAGTTAACTGGTAATTCAGTACCTCGGGCAAGCCGGACTAAATGCCTAATACTGAACCTTGATGCTGACATGCTGGAGGAAGGTCTCCATCAGCACCGTTTTTGTTCCTTTGGCACAGTATTGTGGGGTGAGCTCCTGGAGAGAGAGTGTCTAGCACTATACTCCTCCCAACCCCCTTCCAAATTTATTGTTTTCTCTGACAAGTACACGTTGGTATAAGTTCGTGTAATAAAAATGCAAGCAAAAACTGCTGCATGCTTTTTTTTTTTTTTTCAGGGGGAGGGTGAAAATAGCAGCACCTGACAGCCGTTGGTGGTGCTCTTTTAATGCTCAGATAATGTGTGTGGTACACAGCACAGGACCTTCCCCAAAAGGGAAGAAATTAGCCCACCAGTAAATGCTGCAAAGCCAGCCGAGTATTGTGCTGGGCATTAGCTTGTGCTAACGCAGTCCAATTTAAACACACGAGCATCTCGAGAGTTGCCAGGTGGCTGCTGCTGGTTGTATCCAGGTGAGAATGAGGGTGGAGGCCGAGTTCATAGAGCAGGAAGAACATGGAACCGACTTGTTTGTTTAACCAATGACTGCTTATAAAACACTCCTTATAAGTAAAAGTAGAGGATGGGTAGAGATGAAAGACCTCTGTAGTGCTAATATTTCACTGCAGTTATTTAAAACACAAATTTTGTCAGGGCACTTCTGATTTCCTATTTTTCCATTTGCTTTTCAATTTTAAATCACAGGATTGCTTGATGAGTATTTCAGGTGTTTACAGTGGTGCTTGGCTGGGTGGGGGTTACTACCACGTTTTTTTAGCGTGCTTGAAGTTAACAGTCAAGTTATGTGGCTCATCTTGGTAGATTTTAAGTAACTTGCGAGTACAGAGTTGCGTGTATATGAAAATAGACGTCTCTGTATAAATATATTTTAGGGAACTTCGTTTAAGATGAGCTTTTGCTGCTTTTCGCTTTCTTAAATGGCTGTCATTTATGATGTTTCTAGAAAGTAAAGATGTGTTACATGTTTATTGTGTGAGTCTGAAAAAATAGTCACTGCTGCTTGCTTTGAGTAGATCTGTCAAACTAAAAGTTCAGCACAGTTTCAGGCTTGTTTTATTTCTGTCATGTGTTTTAAATCAGCTGTAAAATAAACCTTTTCTTCTTTCAAATAACAGTTAAAGAGAAACTGACTGCCGATCCAGACAGTGAAATAGCAACAACGAGCTTAAGAGTTTCTCTTCTTTGTCCAGTAAGTTTTTTTTAATTCCTTCAAAACTGATTCTGATCAAAACGTGGCTGTTCTGGGACATGTATTTGGTAGAGGTTAGCCTGTGTTTCCCTGTGTGTTCATTTGTGGGGATAGGATCCAGCGCTGGAGTTAGCCATCACTGTGCTTAAGCATGTGATACACCCCTGAGAAAATGAGTATTCCATTAACTTGAAAATGCTATTCAAAATTATATGGAAGCATACATTTAAACGTGTCACTAGGTCCTTTGAGTGTGCAGTTTGGGTCCTTGATTGTGATAAAACCACTCTCAGCAGTAAGGTAGGTGGGTCTGACTATTAAAAGTAGCTCTTTAGCCAATGTCTGCAGCCGAAGAATTGAGCATCTTTTAACTGGAATTGGTGATGTGCATGTGTGCACTTTGGGTATTTAATAATCTTAGATTAAAAGTGAAGCAGTGTTCTAAGGGCTGTTCAACAAAATTTGCTCCAAATTTGAATTGGGACAGTACAGTTCCAGTGAATGTGGAAGTGGCAGAGACTTACTGTGTCATGACATACTGGTTTTTAATAAATAAAAAGCTGTGGTTTATACTGGGGTTTTTGTCGTTATTGGCTGAACTACACAATATTAAAATTACGTGCACTGTTTTATCTTTGAGGCTCAGTGCTCTTGTTTCAAGTACCCTGCACCTTCAGAATACTTGGCTGTATTGATTGACACAGTATCTTTATTGCAGGATAACTTTTTAACCTCTTTTCAGGATTAAGGATACATCTGCTTCCTGGTTAGGCTCAATCTGTTCAAGTTTGACATGAAATTTTCAGTTTTGAAACCTAAAGAAGAAAACTAACTGACTTTATTCTTGTAAAATTCAAGCTTATTTCTCAAGTTATTAAATATCTTCTTAAACTCTACCAATGTATGGATAAACTTGAACATAAATAAGCTTTGCTTTGTAAAAAGCGCAATTAACATTGTGGTTATGTTTTGTATATGTATTAGATTATTGTTAGTGTTTTAAGTGTGGTATTTTCATGATCTTCAATCTTAAGACTTTCTCCATATCACCATTGGTGCTAACTAAACAATAACACATTTATAAGGAAGATAAAACTCATCTGTAAGAAAGATACAGGGATTGCATTTACAGAATAAAATCCTGTTCTCTAAATTTAGAACCTCATAACCTGTCATCTTACAAATTAATGAACTTTTGTGTCGCCTTGAAACTGACGCAGATTTGGGGCAGAGTTGTCCCAGTTGAATGTGTGTTGTGCTGTTAGTACTTTGTTACTCCAGAAAGTGCAATAGTCCTGGTGGGTTTTTGTCATTCTTTAGGCACAATGTTCTTACCACTTAAAATTAATTTCCAATACAGACAAAAGTAGTAATCTGTTAGTAGAAATTAAATGGCTGTAAGAGTTTAGAAGTGCCTATGTATTAATTCATTATCTTAAATTAACCTTCATGCATCTTCTGGGATTACAGATTTTTACTTCAGTCGTACTTGATTTGTCAAAACTGCCCCTTCAGGCAGTTACGTTGCTTTATAGACCATTCCGTGGCCGTTTTCTGACACGCTTCTGTTTGTCCTGACTGCCTCCATTACTGATAAAAGTTCTCCTGCAATGCTTTTAGATGCATTTTTTTTTCTTGATGACTACAGTTCAGATGAGATAGTATTAGAGTAGGAATATCCTCTATAATATTGCTTGTTGGACTGCAAGTTTGCTAATACCTAAAGATGTCAAATACTATTTTGCTTTCTCAGAGTTCTGCCAGGGGTAAAAACAAACCAGCAATTAGACACTAGGGTGTAGCTCTCCAGAAGTCCTATCTTTGTCACTATTTCCTCTTTAAAATTTACTACTCTTCTGATAGACGTACAAAACAAAGTCCATAGCAGATTATTTTGAGCATATTTGTTTCATTTTAATAATGTCTACAAAACATACGCCCTTGACTTTTTTTCCAGTATGTTCCTCATTTATTGCTGGCTGATTTCACTGTAGCTCTTGGAATAATCCGTCATTGCAAAAGCTCGTTGGGACAGAGACTGCACCTTTCAACCTGTCCTATGAATAGAAAGATTATTACCATGAGTCAGACTGTCCTCAGGTCTGAATGTAATTTTATTATAGCCTCCATATTTTTACTTGCTAATTTGTAAGCATTTGGCTCAGGGAGATTTTTTTTGTAAGTATTTTGTGCTTACTTTCTAATGCTTGAGTGGACAGTGTATGCTTTGAAAGTAAACATTGAAAATGCTGATTCGGTGTCCAACAGCAGAACCAAAAACTAAAGAATGATGCGTCTTCAGCTCTGTTAATGTGAGGGTGCTGTTCTCCCACCTCATTTGTTATGAGTGTGATTCCCTTGTGTGCATACTTTGATAAAAAATAAACGGAATTGTGTATCTGGATGGGGGGCAGGTTTAGACTTTATAACCTTTATTTTGCCCTCAAAAAAGTGCAGAGCGAGGCAGCTTCCTCTGAATTTGTTTTGGATTGCTGCTGAGCTTTTTTTAGCACAGAGGCCTGCTCTCCCTCCGCGACCGTGGAGTACGGAGAGAAAGCCGTTCTTAACTATTGGCTGAATCTCTCCAAGATGCAGCAGGCAAATGGGCTGGACCGAGTCTGTATTTCAGGAAGATGCTTGTATTCGTGTTCTTTTTTTCCCTTGAAATAAAAATAAATAAATCTCTGGCTCTGCAGCCGGACCAAATATTTAACTGAACAAAAAATTCCAAATCCAGCATTTTATTGCAGGGTTTTGCAGCTTTGTTTACAAATCCTTACCTCCTGTTTGGGATGCATTTTCTAGCATGAAAAGATAGCAATGTTTTGTATGCTTGTAAAATAAATTAATGCAGTGTTTCTTTTGCTGCCGACAGGCACGAATCAAAACAGTAACGGTGTTGGGAAACAGAGTTTTTCAGAAGTTGGGGTGCATCACTCCTTTTATGACCCCTTCTTGTGACAGTTCTGACACAGCTTGCCCAGTATGGCAGAGCTGATCTGGGAGGTTCAATGCCAAAAATGGGAAAGGAGACATCAACTTGTTAACGCTGAATACGCTGAGTCTGTCTGTGTCTGTACGGCTCTGGTTAAATCTGACTGCTCCTTAAAAATGAGAGCCACAGTCTTTATACCAACAGCTTGTGAAAATGTTTCTGGTTTAAATCTGCCTTTTTTTTTTTTTTTTTTTTACCTGGGAGGTGGGTATTTATGTTCTTCCTGCAGCATGTGTCTTTGACCTTCCTTATTTTTATTTTACACCATATTGAAGTATCCAGGTTTTATCTCCCGTACTCTTACTCTTGATCCTCGCTGAGCTAGGAGACTCTTACTGTGCCCAAAAGACAAATGAGCCATTGACCTGCCATCTGGGAGATAAGAATTCATAACAGACATGGATCAGGGGGCCTTGCTTTGTTGGGGGTTGATTGTGTGATAGAAATAATGTGCTTGGTCATGGATTTTGGGGGAGGGGGTGCCAAACACATGGCACATACAGCACCTCCTGCTGTCTGAGCTCTCCACCACCATTACTGCAGGCTCCCCAGGGAGTTCTCTGCTCCCCTCCCATCTGCTGGGGAGTTTTGTGACAGTGACTGAGAGCCAGAGGGAAGAAAAATAAGCAAGATCCTGACGTCTAGCTGAATTTGCTGGGCATGGGGTGGAGGGATTTCTGCTTACGGGGGATGCAAAAACAAACAAAAAAAAGGCATCATGGAGGAAGTAGTGGACTGTGAGTAGAGCCTTTGTTCTTGATATTGTTTTTGGTTTTCTGATATTCTGAGATTGAGTGCCATCCTGTGGCACCCATCTTGAATTGCTCAGAATCAGTATGCGTGACCACGGTGCTTGCTTAGGCCGTACTAAAAACAGTTCCTCCTACTATCCACTGCTGGAATTGGCTGAAGGTTTTCAAATGAAGTCATCGTGTATATTTTAGTCAAATATGTATAACTTCACAATACTCAGTATAAATAGTTCTTAATAAATAATTATTTTGTTGTTTTTTTAATGTGGGAAAAGCTTTGTTTAGACATTCCTACTTTTTCCCTTTAGTGTGGTCAGTTAATGCGACTCCTGATGTGCAGCGTAAGCACTTTGCCAGAAAACAATTGCTTGTTTTTTTTGTGAGGAGAGGAGACTTCTTCATTTCAGATTAATGTGAAATGCCTTTCACTGCCTAACCATTTTTTGCATTCAATGTAATCATATGTTAATGTGTTATGGGCTGGGTTAGCGGTGATCTATCTATCCAAGTCAAGCTATTCCTGTTCTGCTGTTTAGCCTAACCACTCGCTGCGTGTTGCACTCCTATGTTACCTGCTCAGCTTAGCACTCAGCTGTGCTTTTTGTATTAAACTTGGGGAAGCTTTGTGCTGGCCTGCCAAACCTCACTGTCCTGACCTTTCTACAAACTCGAAGGAGAGGATGGGCCCCATCTGAAAGTGTACTTTAGAACTCATTTTCTCCTGTCTCATCTTCTGTTAACATTTGCAGGCCCTTCGTAGTGTTGAAAGGGTATGATGGCATTACAGGGAGAGTCAGCTATTTGTATTTTGCACGAGAGAAAGGCAGCAAAATTTCAGGTTAACTCACAACTGTATACATAGCAGTGGTGTCTGTCACAGCAGGAGGAGTATAAAGTAGTTTCTTAAGAGTTAACAGGTGTGACTTCTGCGAGTAGTCACCTTCTGAGAGTTCTTTGCAGAAAGCAGTGCAAATGATGGAGTTAGAGAAACAAGTCAGGAAATGATCCATAATCCTGCAAATGCATTTTCTATAGGCTTGCTGCTGTGGCTGTAAAGTTAATCAAGTAGTTCTGGTGGCGCCCTGATGACTGATACACGGACAGCAGCTCGAATACACGCTGAACTGTGAGTGGATAGGAGAGGACTGACCCATGTTCATCAGCTTTTAAAACACTAATGAAGAAGAATTCTTGTTTGTGGTTCGTCCAGGACACTGATGTGTTACAGGTGCTCAGTGAGCTCTGACTTTTGTTAAGGGAATACGGAAGGATGTAGTCTTCAGTTTCCTTGATCAAAAGTAGTTAAAAATCTGATTTTCAGTAACCCTTTCTTTTATGTGACAATCAAACCTACAGGAAGGAGGGAACAGTGTATGTGGCATGTATTTTAATGAAAATTTGGATTTGTGAGAGCTCTTGAGTAAAACTCAACCTGTCTCTGTCTCTTTTCAGACAGAAAAGCCCCGTTTGTTAATTTAATACCAAGATGATGTAATCTTTTTATTTTTTTTCCCCTCTTAAAGCTTGGTAAAATGCGGCTAACTATACCATGTAGGGCCCTGACATGTTCACACCTGCAATGTTTTGATGCCACTCTGTATATTCAAATGAATGAGAAGAAGCCAACCTGGGTTTGCCCTGTCTGTGACAAGAAGGCTCCCTATGAACATCTCATTATCGATGGGTAAGTAAAGCTTGACTCAAAATGAAGGATGTACCTTACACTCTGTGTACTGTTCTCGTGCTGCGCAGAATACAGTGCTCTGAAATCTTGATTATCTGGGTGTGACATGTTTTAAGTTACCGTGTCCTTTAATTTCCCTGCTGTTGGTGAAGAGTTACTAAGCAGGTGCCTCTTCATTCAGTGTTCTGGAAGAATTGTGGTCAACAAGCTGTTAGAGTTAAAAATAATGAAAGGTATTCCTTCCAATCCTAGGTAAATTTTTGAGCTAAATGGTAACCCTGCCTAAACTCTGCCTAAAATGGTTGGGTTTTGGGGTTTGGTGGTTGTTTTTTGTTTTGGTTTGTTTTTTTTTTCCAATAGTCTGTAGTGCTGGATCCCCAGGAGAAAGAAATATATAGAGAATATATAGTTTTCTTTCTATAAAGAAAACAGCACATGTTGTCTTTACTTTTAATGAAGCAACTGCACAAATCTGGCGTAGTTGATATCAGGCATTCGTGTTAGATCAAATAAATACTGCCACCCCCCAAATGCATGTGTGGTTCCATGTACAATTATTTCACATTGGGGAGTTGCTATATATAGAAAGTGACGTAGAGATGGATTCCCTGGTACTGCCTACTGTAGAACATCAGTAAAATAAATACATTTAGTATTGGTCTCCATGAAGAAATGCCAAGTATGTATTTCCTGGGTTTGCATTTTAATTCCTAACCTTCTTTCCAAAATGTGATAAAGGAAGAGAACAGGTAGAGCCTTCTGAGCATACTCCCAGAATGTTTTACTCAGAAAAACCTTACCTACCAACCAACCCTGCCAAAACAAATAAACCCCCAAAAAGCAAAACAAAAAACCCCAAACAAACAGAACCCCAGAAAACCAACTCAGAAATGATTGGGTCTTTTTTTAATGAGTACACATGTTTCGCTTTGGTGACCTGCCAGCGACCCTGAGATTGCTTGGGATTCCCTTTACAGCCCTCCAAAAAGCTCTTGAAGAGACACTCGGGGCTCGCATAGGCTTTGGATTCATGGACCCTGAGATTTACAGGTCCTCTGCTTTGGATCAAAGAACCGTTCATTGTTCTAGGTTTCAGCCTAAAATAGTAAAGATGAAGAGCAGTAATAATTAAAACAACGCATTTTCCTTATTTCTTCTTGTGTTGCTAGATGTGGATGTTGGAGATGAGGTGGTGTAATTATAGCATCCTGAAGAGAAGGTTATTTCTAGAAAATGTTTCAATCTGGGAAAGAGTGAACTTTCTCGCTAATTAAAGCAAAGCTCTTTCCTGTGCAGAGCCACATGAATAGTCTTGGTCAAAAGCTGGAATTCCCGCTGGGAGTGATGTGGTGCCAGGATCCTAAAAGTTTTAGGAGACACAGCTAGCAGAAGGGGCTGCCAGTTTAGATTCCCATGCTCAGCTTTTGTTAGGAAGTTTTCACTTAAAAAGAAGAAAGGACATTTCAGGACTAGTTTTTAAGTACTCAGCTGTGTGGACTCCTTTAAGATACAGGTTTCCTTAGTTAAATATTGTCACAGATAAATGCGGGTAAGTAGGAGATTACGTTTTTCGATATTAATTCACATTCTTCCCTCATTTTGGGAAATGGAGAGTTCTGCGTCGTGACCTCTGCAAAATTCCGGTCTTGGGATTCTTTTTAGTGAATGTGCAGATTTTTGTTTTCGATAGTATTTTAAATCGTGACTCCTTTTTTATCAAGGAAGCAGATGAGAGAAGGGTAGAACAACAGAAGTTTTCAACTCTTTTTAAACACTACTTCAAACTTATACTGACTAATAAAGATATTGAGAAAGAAATGAGTTAAGCTGTTTTTGAGGACTGATATTCAATGTTTTTGATTGAAAGGTTGTTCATGGAAATCCTGAAGTATTGTACAGACTGTGATGAAATTCAGTTTAAGGAGGATGGATCATGGGCTCCTATGAGATCGAAGAAGGAAGTGCAGGAAGTAACTGCATCTTACAACGGAGTTGATGGTAAGTCGTGTTTTGAGATGTACGGACCAAATGTCGTACTGTCAAGTATTGATGTTCTTTAACTTCTCAAGGTGCACGTTTTTGCATGTATGTTTGTAGCTTTTAAAGATCATTTGCGAGAAAGATCGCTTGCGTAATACCCATTCTTTTATGCTAAGTTGTAAGGTTTATTTATGAAGGCATGTAATAAGCAGTGATGTTATCGTGATTGTGGTGGTGGTGTAAGCTACACCTTACAATGTTGGCTTACTTTCTGTAGGATGCATAAGCTCTTCCTTGGAACATCAGGTGTCTTCTCACCAACAGTCAAATAAAAATAAGAAAGTAGAAGTGATTGATTTAACCATTGATAGCTCATCAGATGAAGAGGAGGAGGAACCATCTGCAAAGAGAAGCTGTCCTTCCATATCTCCAGCATCGCCGTTAAATAATAAGGGGTGAGAATAAAATATACAGGCCAATGCAGGGAACATATAGTCTCAATGGAGAGTATTGACAAATCTCAAAAGAAATTCTATCTAGGAAGTTGCGTATTCGGATTATATCCTGATTTAATAGCTTATAGCAAATGGATTTCATCTCAGATCACAAAGCCTGAAAAGATTGGAATAACAAAATTGCGTAACATGACACAGTTTTTGAATTGCATTTGTGAAAATGAGCGTCCAATGGTGCCAAAAGGTTGTGGCTTAGAAGCATGTTTTTTGCAGATTTAGAAATGTTTTTCTTTCGTAGAGAAATAAAAAAGCAGCAGCATACAGAGAGAGAGCGTGAGAGGAGAAACGTGGGTGTGGTATGGGAGTGTGTGGGTTTTACCAGTGGTTCCTGCCAGTAGCATAGTAATAAAGAATGCCAGAATAACCTGATTACACCTAAGTAGCCAAGCTGTTTATAGCACCCTGTTTACATAAACATGTAGGGATGAAAACTGAGGCTAAACCGAAGGGATCCTGTTGTTGAACTGATTACTACTCCAGTGATGTAAATGACTCAGTGATCACTTAAAACTCCTCAAGACCTTTTTGGCTGTCTTCCATCGCTAATTACCTTGTAGAGCCTATCTGTCCTGTTGTTATGCAGATTTGTACCTTTCTGGGGGGTCTTGTCCTGGTTTAGGAGTATTTGTAGCATATTTGTTGCAGAGATCCCAATAACATTTATAATGAGTCATCAGTTTCTACTGTTTGAGACTGAGCTTTACTTTGCTTTTAAATTTGCTAGACTTCCAACTGTTTGGGCTACAGTCTGGCTTGGATTGTATTAACTTTTCTGATAAAATGTCATTGTGAGAAGAAAGTTTGGGGAACATGTGGTGTTCATGTTCCGCTCCCCTCCCCTCCTTTTCACAGCCCTTACAAGACTCATTGAGGTGCAGCAGTATTGTGATGCTTTCTAGTGAAGCTTTGAAATTAATTAGGGGAGTTGTTATACGCACCTGTCACAAAGCTCATAATGCATATTGAGAGGTTGACTTTGTGTTGAATTTGAAAATGGGCATACCCTGCACGGGACAGCAATAGAAATCCTTCAAATACTATTCTTCTAGGATTAAAGCCAAGACTATATTTTACGCTTGTAACAAGCCTTTGTTTCTTCCAGCATTTTAAATTTACCGCATCAAGCATCTCCTGTGTCAAGAACACCAAGCCTTCCTGCTGTTGACACCAGCTACATCAATACATCACTTATCCAAGACTACAGGCATCCATTCCATATGACACCCATGCCTTATGACTTGCAAGGTGAGCTTCTGACTGTAGCTGTTAAGTACAGCTCTCCAAGCAATAACAACTATTGTAAAAGGATTTAAACTTGCAGTCAGTGGAAAATATTATTTTGCACCCATCCACAGAGGATGAGATGGTATTTAAAAAAAAAAATAATAAAAAATTAGGTTAATATCGTAAGGTTTTAAAAGGTTCATGCTTTGCAAGCTCCAGTAGTGAAGAGAATCTGAAGTGTCGTCAGTATTACGTTGGTTGTATTTCAAAATAAATGGTGAAAAAATGGGGAGGTGCTTGTTTATTTTGAGAAGCTTAATCTTTTTCTTTGGCTCTTTACAGGTTTAGATTTCTTCCCTTTCCTGTCAGGAGACAATCAGGTAAGTCAAGGGAAATCAAGTCATATGGCAATACTCTTTTCTCAGGAGGACTTGCTGCATGGATGTATAGGCGAGGAAGGGGCAGATGTATGATGTAGGTGTAAGTGCAGGCAGGCTGCAGCTTTATTTTATACACATAGAAACTGTGACCAAACATAAGCATTGTCTAAACACTGGTGTAGGATGAGGCATAACAAAAGATAAACATTTCGGTTTCCGAGGGTTAAGCTCAGTCAGCCGCTGTTGAATGTAGAATGACTCTTGGCCGTGGCTGAAGGTCCACCAGCCACCTCCTTAGTTTTTCAGACCTGAGGTCTGGCCTTTGGCTATCTGGCAGTCTGGCCCCACCGCTGGGACTCTTGACAGGCCTGTACACAATTGGAAGAGTCAGGGGCAGCTCTGTTTTTTCTGAGGCTGTGTGCCCATTCATACCATGTTTGCCACCTTTCTGTAAGTGCTTACTGAAATGGACTAGGTTGGTGCTGGCTCCTCCAGTTTTGGGAACTAGGTAGGTCGTTCTCAAAAGGAATCTGGGTTGGCAAATCCTCCCGCTTGATCACTTTTCCTCCTGTGCATCCAAGAAAAGAAGGGAGCTGGGGTGACTCACCTGCCCTCTGTCCCTTCGTGTCCTGCAACCTCAAGTAGGAGAATTGCACTAAATGTAGAGGGATGCTTTCACATCATAATTAAGACCGGAGCCTGCACTGTAGAATTTGGATTCAGAAAAGCTGTCTTGATATTCAGTAAAACATAGATAGGAGAATTATTTTGAAACAATTAGCGTCCGAGTCTGATGCTGCGCTGATATGCACTGGTATAATTATGCTATAAATTTTGGGGAACGAGTTTGAATAGCTTGCATGGGTGTTTCACCATAGTGGAAAGAAATATCAGGAGCAAAATTACTCTGCAGAGAGACTGTATTTAAAATCTGATTCTTGATAGCTCAAGTTCTTGCCTTTCAGGGGCTGCCCATCAAAGAGTATAACTTGGGTCAGCCCTTGCTGCCGTCTGATGGGACTAAGCGTGCTATTTCCACACGTATTTTTCACAGAAGCATGCTTTCCTCCACCAACAGTGGTTAGCACATAGTTATACCAGCCGTGGTTGGTCTGTGACTTTTGAGCGGAGGAGAGGGATGGCAAAATGTTTCTTTGAATTTTAGGGAATTTTTCCATCAAGGAATTTTTTGAAGAGGTAGAAGAGTGCTGCTTCTTACTGTTTCTTATTGCTTTGGGTTTCTTGCAATACTGTTGCCTTTCTAGTGTTTGCTCTTATTAATACTAGTATTTCCAGTTTCTTTTGGCTTCAGAAATCAGGGGCTGCAGAGGTAAAAGTTCACTGCATCGGTCCGCTTACCTTACAGAAATGTTGAGTAGATGAGCTGGTGCGAAATCCAGAAGCTGTCAGAGCTTTAGCTTACAAATATCTTTTTTTATGCTGGTCTGAATCAAAACTATGGTATCTGAAATGTAACTTGAAAATGTTGTTTTTCCCCCCAGCATTACAACACATCCCTTCTTGCCGCTGCAGCTGCGGCAGTTTCCGCATCAGATGATCAAGAACTCTTACACTCTCGTTTTTTCCCATATACTTCATCTCAGATGTTTCTCGATCAGCTAAATGCAGGAGGAAGCAGTTCTCTGCCAGCCACAAATGGTAGCAATAGCGGCAGTAACAGCAGTCTTGTTTCCTCCAACAGCCTGCGAGAGAATCATGGTCATCCAGTTGCAAGTAGGAGCAGCACGGACACGGCGTCTATCTTTGGTATCATACCAGACATTATTTCATTGGACTGATTTTTGGAGTAAATGAACTCGTCAGAGGAAATCTTTGTGCTTGGTTTTACTTTATGTTAGAAACATAGACAAGTTTTTTTCCTTTTTTAGGGAAAAAAATTTATGTGTACAGAGAACAAAAGTATATTTTCAGTTTTACTTTTGTATATAAACCTAAGATGGCCTCACTGGTAAAAATAAGAAAAAAAAAAAGACAAAACAAAAAAAAACCATAAACGAGGAGCTTCGGTTCATTTTTATGGATGTTGAAGATTTTACACCTTTGCATTTTTCATGTAAGTTACTTTTCCCCCCCCCCCATAGTTTGGACACAAATGGCATTATTTTCTTCACAGTAACATAAACAGGAAAGGAGCTGAACTTTTAAAGTTCAAACTTTAAGAGAGGATTTTTTTCTCCTCTTGGAGACATTTACCTTTGGTGGAATCTAATTCCCTCATCCCATAGTTAGTGCCGATTTTATTATGCTTAAAGCAGAATAAGCCCTACCCAAACCGTTTCACAGCATCCCCTCTGTTTGCAGGACATAGCCTTTCAGGAGTGGGCTTGGTTTTTTGGGATTTTTTTTTTTTTTGGTCGTTTCTGGTTCTACATGATCCTTTATTAAGACAATTTTTTTTTTTTAATTCCATGCTTTAATCAAGCATGTCGCAAGCTCATTAGTGCACCAATTATTCTTGAGGGCCGGACTCAATAAAATCTGAGGCAGAGGATTTACTTGGCTGTGCTTATGTGGGACGAGACAGAGAATTTGTGTAGCATCTAGCCCCAAATAAAAGCATTGACACATTGGACTGTAGGGTTTTGTTTCTGAGAACTTTGAAATCCTTTTAAAATAATGTAAGATCCTAATCAGCAAAATATTAAGCATGTGTCAGTTTTAAATTTGTGGAACTGCTTGTGCTTTAAAGTTAGCCATGCGTGTGTAAATGGGCCATTGAATTGAGGCCTGTCTTGTTCTGTCTGGAGAAACCTACTTTTAGCTCTAGTAGATCCAATTTCTGCTTAAAAGTGAACTTGTCAACAAAAGGAAGAAAATACAAATACCAATACACTATTGCATGGTTTGTGCAGCTGATAATGGTCTTGGTACACTGTCTTCTGAGTTCACATTCATCAAAATTAATATTAAATGTTCAATGTGAGTCTCTTCAACCAAAACCCAACCCAATAAAAAAGCCTCACCCTGTAGCCCATGTACTCAAATGTATTGCTACCTATTGAAGTCTCCTAGGGTAGTAGGTTTCAAAATTCAGTTTTCTCTTTTTGGCCGTGTAATTAGTTTGAGTTCCCTGATTTTTCAGTATGCTTATGTTGAACTTTGAGCCATACTTACTTCCTGATTTCTTTTTTTTTTTTAAGTTGTGCATGACATAGGAAAATCTTTTTTTTAGAACTGGTGGGTCATTTGGGCTGATCCGTTCTTATTAAAGAGTGAAATGTGTAAATAGCTGGAATGCAGTTTTTCAGGAGATTCTTTAAAGTAAGAGAAGGGGGAGGGAAGGAGGTGATTCTCTTGTGTCCCAAAGTCCATGTCAGAGAGAGTAAATATTTCCTCTGGTGTGAAAAATATTTTTATAACTGGTTGAAAGTGCAGGTAACAAGTTTATCAGGAAGAGAGAGTAAGGAATACTAAAATTAGCAGATTCTTGTCTGAATTTTTAATGTCCAAAACTGTTGATTGCAGCTAGTTGCTTTGAGCGTTGACAAGGGCCACCTTTTGCCTATGAAGTTGTCTCAAAATCTTGCATTGATTAAAAAAGAAAAAAAAAGGAAAAAAAAAAAGGAAAAAAAGAAAAAAAATCTTTAATCCAAGTAGCATTAGGTATTGCTGTATGATCAGTCGTATGGTTATTTGAAAGGTTCACATTATGTGGCATCAAAATTGTTTTTAGTGTTTTTACAGCATCCCTCTGCCACTAAATAGTTGACTTGAATTTTGAAAACAAATGTTTGTGTTTATATGTATATGTGTGTGTATATATGTATTTATAGATCTGTGTGTGTGAGTTAAAAGTGAGTTAAATAGTTTTTCCCATGCATGTGTATTTCATACATATCTGGCTGATATATATATTTCACCATACACCAATTTTATAATTTATTAAATGTCAGTTAAAAAAAATAAATAAAAGGATAGAAAATGGGAAATACTTATTTTTTAAACTCAGTCTGATTTTGAAGTGATTAAACCTACATTAGGACTATATCTCATACATTTTAGTCATGAATACTAACCTGGTAACTTCAGAGCATATGCTTTGCTATAATACCGTTTGTAACTCCGGAGTACGACTGCCATCAGTGTCACTGGGAGCCTGCGTGTCCCCAGCTTCTGAAACACCTAAGAGAAATTCAGGAGAGCTTGTGGCTATTTTACTGACGATTGTGGCGATGTTTCCATTGACTGTATTGTTAAAGATGACCTGGAGAGCAGCTTATGTCGCTTTTGACAATGGTATTAAAAAATCTTGTTAATTCACATATGAAATTAAATGTGGCGAGCGTGTGGTAACAGAATCTGGCATCTTTACACCTGTCTTAGCTTTTGGAAAGTGAGGCCAGCTGATGGTGTCTTCCACTTCCTCACGAGTCACCCTGAAGGGAAGGAAGGCCGTTCAGTTCACTGTTGTCATTTTTTAACCTCATTGCTCTACAAAGACGGGACAGAAATGTTCTTACGTCCTCCTTTGTGGTATTAACCCCATATGCTTTGTGAGTATTCCTGTTTCATGCTAGGGTGTTCTTTAGAGTTGATAATTCTCTGTGCCTCTGACCACGGTTAACGTTGCTTGGTAGAAGTCTCAGTCTGAGTTCTGGACAAGTTCCCTGCAAATGTCACTCCAAAACTCACTCTCCGTTAGTTCGCACATTACCGAAGACGCAGTAAAGCAACCCAGGGTGGCCTGGCTTGCCGTGATGCTCCCTTCGCTGCAGATTGCAGAGTTTCTGTCATCCTTGGACCAGTGGTCTCTTGTCCTCAAATTCTTCCACTGGAGGAGTGGGGTGCGCGCACATGTGCACGTGTGTGTTACGTGTTGTGCTCCGCGTGCGTGTACAGATGCACGCGGCTCTTTGGAGAGCAGGGTGGAAGTGGCTTTGAATGGCTCTCGAGGGCATTACTGACGCATCCTTTAGAAGATGAACAACTGCGCTAAACTATAACCTATGCCGTGCGTTAAAAACTGTGTAGCGCTTCCATAAGGATAGAGGTGACAGCAGTGTCGGGCTTGCCCCTTCCTCTCCGTGGCAAGGATTCAATAAGCCGTTCAAGGACGGGATGACCGATAGATTATTTTCTTTTTTTTTTCATTGGACTCTCTTGGACCTGCCTCCCAACGCAGAGCTGAGGACTGTGAGGAGAACGTTTTGAAAATTAATTCTTTGTTGCAGTTTAACATTTCAGGGTTTTAAGCACATTTTAAATAGAAAGGATTTTGTTTTGTCAGTGTAACTGGTTTTTTTAGTTTCTTTCTCTTTCTTTTTTTTTTTTTTAACAGAGCTTAGATTTCTAACAAGGGAAAATTGCTGGTGGTCCCCGAAAGTGCTGCTGTTAATTGTTTTAATTAACAAAGGGAAAAATGTATATAAGCAGAATATTAAAATTACCATTAATTCCATGAATTTAAATCTGTCATTCATTGCCTTAAAACTTTCTCTTAGTTTCCATACGGCATGCCAAACCAGTAAATGGCTTTTAAAAATGTATAGTAGACCAATGTCAGTTTGTATAAAAGTACCAAGTGAAAATATTTATTATATGCATTGGAAAAAAAAATGGTTTACCTATTGAATGTTACCTGTTTATGTAGAAATCTTTAGATGTAATAAAAAGCATTCAGTTACGTTGTGTTTCCTGGGGGGGCAAAAAAAGGGGGGGAGGGGAAAGCAGGGTGTTTTCTGTGAACTGAGGGTTGCAAAGGTCCCTTTTGAGCCCGAATGCTTCGCTTCTCGATGTTTGGTGGCACGGAGTGTCTCGCACTTGTCTCCCCAGGCTCTAACAATGCTGCTTTGTTTGGTGAGTGTGTGTGAGGAGCGGTTTCTTTTTTGCTAGCTTTTATTTGGGTAACGTTTACCCACCCGGAGAGGGTAGGAACCGCCTGTTAGGATACAGATGCATTCTGGAGTAGTCCAAAGTGATTTTGAGTTGATCAGTCCCCATGACATACAAGCTTTTATATTGTCTGCAGCTGAAAGGATTTGTTAATCAACTGTTCTGGTCAGTAGGGAAGAATTAAGCTGCGTATTGGATCGTTTGTAGTTTGCCTATTGATGCATATTGGAAACAAATGCTTCTAAATGAACTCCTTGTTTCATAAGCTAATTATGCTCATGCTCAAAAGTGACGAGGTTTTTGCTGCCCTTGGTCACTGGTGCTTCCGGAGCAGAGGTCTGGAGCAGCTCCGGGGGGCAGAAGCCGAACTCGGCGCTGTGGCCGCCCTCCAGCAGGCACTAGTGCGCAGAGGCTTGGTGTGGAGGTAGGTGAGTTGTTTGTCCAAACATCGAGATTAACTCTGAACGGTGGGGAGAAGATTGTAAAGGAAATCATATCCTTTGATTTGTTCTTAGTTTTTCCTAGGGAATCCTAGTGCTGTTTCACTGTATAATGTTTTTCTGGAGTGTTATCTGAGTGGTGAGCTGCTTCTAACTCTGATTTTCAGAGAAACAAGGGGGTTTTTTTGTTTGTTTTCTATCTGTGGAATAGGAAGAGCTAATATAAGAATTGAGAGATGTGGTAGACAGGTATGAGAAAGTATGTCAGTTTCCCATCAAACGAAGTTTATTTTCCTGTGAAGCGTGATCCTTTGCTGTTCAGAGAGCCTTTGGAGTTAGTACCTTGGCGTGTCAGGATCTGAGTTGGAGCTTACTGGGTTAGTCTGGGACTGCATCTTGTGAGGACTGTGGGCTCTGCAGCTTGGCTCTGAATCAAGGGAGGCTGGGCACAAAGCTGCCATTTCTCTGAAGGATACGGCCTGGGTCCGCTTCCGTTTCATGCCCAGCGTTCAGCACATCATTTAATCTTTTGTGCTTTTTTTACCCCCGTGTAATAATATTCCATGAGAACAATCCCTGCCTTACCCTTCTAGAGACACCGTTACTGATTTGGAAGGGTTAAGATTGGCTTTTGCTTTGTTTTTTTTTTCCGTTTCTAACCAAGTTTGTGCTGGGTACAGTCCTGGTTGATTCCAGGTGTTGCAGCAGCGTGGGATGGTTTTGGTGGTGACTGCAGCCTGCGGTGTTCAGGCTTGTACCTGCAGTGGCTGCAATGATTCCACAAATTGAGCAAAGAGCGAGTTAGTTGCTTCAGTGATAAAGACTCAGAATTAAAAAAAAAAAAAAAAAAAGGGCAGAGAGGCATGGGTGGAAGGAGGGGAAGGGGGTTCCCGGGGGTGGAAGCCGGCAGCATACATGGCAGGAGCGTGTGCTCTGCCAGCGTCCTGCGCAGGTTGCTGCTTGGGCTGTGACGGTGCAGCGATGGTCTCTGCAATTTTCCAGTTGACTCCAGAGAGAATCTGCGGGATGTTGTCCTAGATTTCATACTGGTCTGAGGACCTTAGCTGAGGCTGCCAAGATACAGATGGAATAAGATCAGTAACGACTGCTGTGGGTCGCGTTGATTTTTAATCAGTTGAAAGTCAAGAGAGATGGGGTGGTTTTTTTCCTGTTGTAGAGAAACTGAATTTTCCTGGCCCCTGTTTTTCCCTGCCAGGCTGTCTCTGGGAGTATGTTCTGGGCAGCTAGCCCAGGGCTTGGTGACAGATACATTTACCAAGTGCAGCATTTTCAGCATGTTGCCTCAAAATGCAGGGGCAGCTTCACTGCACAGAGACTTAACGTGGCGAGATACTGTACCTTAATAAATACTGTGACACAAGTACAACAGTACAGAGATCTTGTGTGCTGGAGGAGCGAAAAACGAGGAGGAAAGAGACACAGCGATCATAGACTGTTCCTGTGCTTGGAGACTGGGAGTTGTCCTCCGCAGCCGGCGTCACCGACCGAGGGAGCGGGAGAATTGCCGGCTGCCTGTCTCCTGTCGCTCCGGATGGTCCCCGGGGATGTGGCCACCACGCCAGCGGGGCTGTAAGCCTGACAGCTTCCTGACAGGGGAACATCTGGTTGGGAGTTACCTTGTCGGATGATACCATGGATCCACGGAATACCGGGGAGCTGTGCATAGTTGTACTAAATTTACCACCGTCGTGACATAATCGATCTTCCCGGGGAATCTGTTCTACACAAAGAACTGCGTGTGGAAGCAGCAAATGGTTATGGGTGATGCCGACTTCTTGGAACGCAGTCACCGTGAGACCTTAACAAGTCCTTATTTATGCCACAGTCTGTAGACTTAAATACATTTTAAAAATAAGAGTTGGGGTTTTTTTAAGCATGACACATTTTACACAAAGGAACTCAGTTTATTTAAATTCAGTTTATTTAAATAACTGAGCTCACATCTTGTGACAGCATTTCTCCAGAAATGGGGTGGGAACCCGTGTAGGTGTAAGCACTATCATCAAGGCAAAACAAGGATTTTTAAAGGCAAATGATGATTCCCGAGTCCAGGTAGTAACTGGGAAAAACCGAAGTCAAAGTTTCAGGTCCTGCTCCTAGCAAATATCTTGTTTTGAATTTCAGTAGTCGACCGTAGGAAGACAAATGATGCGGACAAATTCTTCATATTTTATTGTTTCACTTGTTCCAATTTTGGCTTCTTTTAGCAGGTCGTCAACTGAAGGAAAGAGTAAAAGACAATAGTAAGTTTGAGTGGCATTTATCCAGGGATGTTGTGATCTTCAAAAGAAGAGCAATGCAAGTTTGGGGTTTTCAAATCATTTTTGTTAGAAGTAATAAATTCTGGGATCAGTTGGAGGTGTCATCCAGATAGTAGGTTTAAACTAGCACCAGTTAGCACCTTGATTTCCATGTCTCAACTGTCTGGAGCGGAGATGCCCATCTCTTTGAGTTCCACGTGGAACAGATTTACAAATTGAGGCCAAATCAGCTTTTAATTGCTCTTGGTAGGAGTGGCTTATGGGGTTTGAATAGCAAAGCTGTCCCTCTTCAATTTGGCCAAAACTAAGTGCTCATGCAGGTTGTGTGCCCAACTTTCAGTAGTTTTGCGTGATGGTGGTTAATATCGGTGGGCCTTTAGTGTTTGAAAGCAGAGAGTAGTGACAGAAAAGAAGTGGAGCTTTGGGAATGCCTTGGCAGTGATGGCAGTTACCCAACTTAAAATGTTCTCTTCTGTACAGGCTAAACCATTAAAAGGTATTTTTCCTGTCAAATAATGTCAATAAAAATAGAAGAACGTAAGAAATAACACATAGAAAAGTGATGTAAGTGTTGCTGAATGGAGCTGCTACTGGGAATTGGATGCCATATTCCTTTGGATGCTGGGAAAGAAGGCGAATTCCCTTGTTGGCTTTACCCATAACATACAGTGGGCGGGCGCTAAAGCGACCAAGAGAGACCCAGCAGCTTTTATTTGATAATGTTTTGGGCAGTGGTTTCCTTCGATAAGGTATCTAAGGCAGTCCAGAAGAGGTTTTCCCTTGCTGCTGTTGAGTGTGTCCAGTTTCGCGAGTGTTTGCCGTTGGATGGGTGGTGGCCGGACGCTACACGGAGGGATGGGGCAGGAAGCTGTTGGCTTGTGGGCCTGCGTCAATCGTTTGCTATTTCATTAGTGGGACACCTTCTAGGCGTTCAGAGCCTGATGATGGACTGTTGAAACAGAGGGATCGTACGTGGCGACGTGCTAATTACGAGTCCTCTGTAGTCTCGTGCCCGTGCGGGGCTGGTGTCACCTGGCCGGGGCGGCACCGGAGTGCCGTCCCCTTCGGAAACGGGCGAGGGCAGGTCGGCAGAGCCCGCTCTGCGTTTCCACTCCTCACCTACTTGGCTGAGGTTGCGGGAACGGCCGTTGGGGCTGAACGAGCTGTGGTTTGTTTAAATAAGACTCGGAGCGCTCGTGCTGGAGCAGAGAATAACAGCTTTGCAGTTGTGAAATCCAGGGGGAAGGTCGTGGGAGGAGGGGAGGCTGAGGGGGAGAAAAGCTGCTCTTACTGTAAATACTTGTGGAAGGGCCTCTACGAGCAGCGTAACCTGTTTCCTCCCTCCACTCGTGTATGGGGTGAGACGCTGCTTTCCCCTGTGTTTGCAGGCAGGTATCGGTGTGTGTAAAGGGGGGGTGAGCTGCTGCCGGCAGGGTCTGGTTGCAGCCCGGGGGGCGGGGGGGGCAGAAATAAGGGGCTATCGCGAGAATTTACTGTAAGGTAAGGGACAGTTCTTTCTTTCCAGGAGATCTAATCCTCCTTTCAAAAAATACCCTGATGGTAATCAAATGCTTGTGAGGACATAAATTTAAAAAAAAAAAAAAAAAAAAATTAATTCTTCCCAGGATAAATATACCACAGAAGAAAAATGTGTCATTTCTCATCTGGTAAAAGGACGTTAAATTAAAACAAAGCAAAGGCTTTTCTGGAGCCACTGTAAATGAAGGTACGTGCCAGTGGTTACTGAACAATCGCAGATGCTAATGAAACTGAGCCTGTTTCGGCATCAAATATTCATAGCAGCTCAGCAAGCTGGAGTTCAGCGTGTCGAGCCAAAGGGGGAATTTCTTGTTGAGAAGAAGCATCGCTTGCTAGGTTAGGATCTATAGTGCCTTGTTAGGAGGTGGCGTGTGGGCCACGCATCTACGCTCAAAGCAATGGGAAATCCCCCTGCGCTCCCCGGATCTTTGTGTAAGGGAGGTTCTTGCTAGGATGCCTTTAATTAGGGTTAATGTCTCCATGTCTTCACTGTTCAGCTCTCGTAATCGCTCTGGAAGTGTTCTCAGATGTACGTAGCTCCATAAACTATTATTCCCGTGAAACAACTGAAGAAAACACTCAGAAGACGTGCCTTGTTGGCGCGTCACTCGTGAAGCTGGTGATGGTGACTGGACCGACCAGCCTTGCTCTGATTAAATTCTATTTTAACAGGAGAAAGGACAGTTCTCGTACCCCCGGGGAGCCTAATGGGGTCTGTACAAACCCCGTAACCCTGGTCAAACTCACTCCTTGTCCCTAGCAAACTGGCGACAGGTTTTTCTACTTGCGCTCAGCCAAAGATGGGGCATTGATGTGCGAGCTCCGGAGCCCGCAGCGGGGTCGGAGGGGCGAGAGCTGGAGAAGGAGCCGCGGGGGGGGCGGTGGTTTGGAGCGAGGAGGGGACAGGAACCCCCCCATCCCCAGGGCTGGCGGGCAGAGGGGTGTGTGGAGGTGCTGCCCTGCCTCCCCGCAGGCCTGGGCCCCCTCCCGCAGCCCGTGGAAGCTGGAAGAAGTGGGGCGTGCATTTAAAAAGTTCATATACGTGCATAAAATGCCTAGAGCGAAATCAGCTGTCTCAAAGGTTTTGATCATTTTCAGCTTCCTGACAATTCCCTCCTGCTGTGCCCCGTGGAGGCAAACTTTGGACAAACAGGACAGGGTTTTTTTCTCCTTTAGAAGAATCTTAATTAAGAAGTCCATCTCTCTTGCAAATTGCACTGGCCACAGAGGTCACCGCAGCAGCTCTGGTGGGAAACGGCCAGCGCTCCGTACAGCATCCCTGCAGCTGGGGGGGCGGCGGACGCTCCCAGCGCCCTTGGTGGGACAGACGCTGCCTTTATAAATAACAGTGGAGCATCTCGCGGGGGGAAAAAATCATCATTCAGGAACCAACTGGAGAAAGGGAGAAGGTCTCTCGGTTAACGGGCAGCTGGCTTGTCTCTTCTGCGGGGCACAAAACCTGCTTGGCGATGGTGGCAATGGGCAGAGGCCGACAGCGGCGAGGGGACCCCACCGTCACGTGAGTCTAATTAGCTGCAGTGAGGTGACGTCACTCACGCGCTCTGCTCGGCGCTGGGAGCGCTCCCCGCTCTCTGCCTGGGCTGGGCTCAGCCGGGGGCTCTGGTTTTTGTGGGCAGAGTGTTTTAAACGAAGGCACGAGCTCATCGAATGGCTGTGGCAGGAAAGAGACTGGTGCCGGTGGGGTGGACCCGGGGGCACGACGGCACGGCGCGATACCCGGGGGCACTGCACATCTCGGGCACGATGGGGGGGACATCCCTTGGGGGCACATCCCTTCTCCCCCCACCAAGGGTACCCCAGCACTATCTGCTGCTGGCCCAGGTCCTTCCTGGCTTCCCAGCTGGAAGCGCCTGATCCCAGATTTGACTACAGAGGAAAATCAGGAAGGAAATAAGAAGATGGGGAGCATTTGATAAAGTCCTGGAATTGCAAAATACCTTCTTCCTCGGAAAGCTTTTCTCCCAGTCTTGTAAGTTTGGCTCTCAGCTCCGAAACGCTGATAACGCCTCTCTTCTGCCTGTCTATCATGGACAAGGCCGTGAGGATTTCCTTCTCGGGTTCCTCCTGCTTCATCTGCCTGTATATTATATTCAGGAAAGTGGAGAAATCCAACTCTGCGTTTCTGTCTGGAAAGATAAGAGCAGATTCTTTAGATGTGGCTCGGTTTTGTAGTCTGGATCCAGACCTAAGCACCCCGCTCCTCTCCCCCCGCAAGTCTCCCCTCCTGGGCCACCTTTTCCCTTTTGCCTGACTCTGGTCTGGACTGGGATGGACCTGCTCCTGGGGGCTTTCTCCTGGCCCCAAACCCCTTTTATAGCTTTGCTACACTTGTGCTCTGAAACGTCTGTATCCAGACTTTTTAATCCAGCCCGCTTTATCTCATGATTCTTCTTGTGCTGTGCTTTGAATTTATTTATGTGTATCTGCAGAGGAATGTCTTCCTGTGCTCTTCTGCCTCTGCTGGTTGGAGTGGATGGTTTCCCATCCTCGGGATCCATAATCAATACGTATGCCTCCGGCATACACGCTCTTGAAGCTTTTCTTTTTTAATGGCACTATTTAAATCTGGGCGCTGGATTGGCTTTGTTCACCACCTAGAACATCGGACTAGGTTTTGGTGGCTGCTCTTGGTTTGCTGTGTTGCCTGGGCTGTTTCGCCTGAGACTGAATATTGTCTGCTGGGCTCCGGGCAGCCTCCTTGCCTTTGCACGTAGTCTCCTGGCCACAGAAAAGCTGGATTTCTGCAACCGTAATGCAGTGTGTTTTATTCCCGTGCGAGCGCTGCGCGTTCCTTACCGATCTTGTGCAAGTGCAGGTGTCTCTGCACCTCTCCTGGCGTCGGGCTGGCTCCCAGGCACCGCATCACTGCCATCAGGTCGGAGGCTTTTATCTTGCCTTTTTGTTTCTTGTCGTACAGAGAAAAACATTCCTTGAACTCTAATTAAAAACCAAAACTCTCTGTTATGCCATGTAAGATTACATTGATCTACTGGTGACGTTTCTTCTCCCGTTGCCCGGCCGGGCGGCGTTGGTAGGGTTCCAGCGGGGATATTGTGTCTGGTTCAGGGTGTCTCGTTTCAAGGAAGATGATGGGCAGTGGGGGAGGACCCCGGGTAAAGTGCCAAGGGCAATTAAAATCCAGGCTCGTGAATAGCTGAGCTAATTGGGGTCCTTCAGCCTAATGAAGCAAGCCTGAAAGTGGAGTCAGGCTTCCAAATATGTAGAATGCTGTTAAAAAGTAATTTTTCTCTGCCTTCACGGTGGGAAGGAGAGGGTGCTAAAGGGATGAGCCTTAAGGAGTGGTGGAGGATGCTGGTTTGGTCCCTGCCATGGTCTCTGCAGGGTCTGGCCCTTGGCCTGCCACCGGCTGGACTTTAATAAAAGACAAAAGAACGGAAAATGTGGCATTTGCCAGTCTGCAGTGCTGTCGGCTGCCTGCGTTTAGCGGAGGAGAAACCGCCAGCCCTGCTGCCATCCCGCCGCGGTGTCTCCGCTCCCTCGCCTCTCCCCTGCCCGCCAGCCCTCTCCCCTTCCCCCCCAGCACGGGCTTCCTCAAATAAACGAGTGCGGGTTGTGGCTGACCTAGATAAGGCTGACATCTCGCATCCTCCCTTCCCACTGTGCTGCCGGCGCGGTGGCCGGCTCCTCGGCATGCTCCACGCCAACGGGGACAGTGCTGCGTGGGGCCAGTCCTGCTGCTTTTGGTGCCATCACCTTCCACCCCCCTCCTCATCCTCATCCTCTCTGTCCCTAGACCTTACTGCAGGCGCATCCCCGTGGGTGCCGTGACCCCGTGGGTGCTGCGTCCTCCCCCTGCCCTGCAGCAACCCTGCCGAGCCGCTGAGCCCGAGGGTGCTGCAGATTAACAGATTTGCAATAATACTCTTATTTCGGCTTTCTTCTGCCGTTCTCGTAGCAAACCCTTCCTCATTCCTGTCCAAGGCAGGGGTCCCCTTTCCTGGGGAGAGCCCTGGTGCTTCGCAATGAGAATCTGTACCTCCTGCACCATCTCCTCCCCTCCTCTTCCTCCTTCACCTTCGCTCCCATCATAGGTGAAGCCTTGCCAGGCTCCAGCACGGCAAGCGGTCGCCTGAAATTTCCCCTGCCTGGTCTGTGCTGGGTTGGCCAGGGCAGACGCGTTTATGGGTTGGGAGGATGCTGGTTAACCTCCCCCTGCGATCCAGCGCGGGGGGCTGCGCCCGCCTTCACCTCCCTGCCTGTGCCCGGCACCGTCTTAAGGAAACTGGGGAGATTTCTCTGGTTTCAGAGCAAGCGGATCCCCTCGGGAGCTGGGGGAGGGCAAGAGGGGGGAGCACAAGCCCAGGCAGAGACCCTTTTTTAGGGAGAATGCATTTATATACGTGTGTGTTTGAACATACATATATATATATATATGATCCTCAAGATCCCTTCCAACCTAAACCATTCTCTGATACATATATATAAAGCTTGTTAAGCTGTTCTTGCTATTAAAAAAAAAAAAAAGCAGAACAAACTGTACATACCATTAATTTGATCCTGGGACAGAAATTTTGCCTGTAGTGTGATGGGGGGGCGGGGGGGAGAGGAGAAAGACAGGAAAAGAAAAAGAAAAAAGAGCTTTAAAATCTGGGCGAGGGGAGCAGGGGTTGAGCAGTTTGTATCAGCTGAAGCGCTTCACTCACCATTATTTTGGGGGCCCTCCTTGTGTTTTGTGCTGCTCGTTGGGATCGGAGGCGTCTGCTGCTACTTTTCTATTCGATTAAGGGCTAAAGTCCGCCAGCCCAGGGTGGAGTGTGGCCGGGCTGTAATAAATACCCCGCTGCTATGGCTACGAGACCTGATCCCTGCCAGGGCTGGATCCCGCTGCCAGCACGGCTCCTGCTGGTGTGCCGTGGGGAGAAGGGCCCTCCCCAGCCTGCCCCAGGACTCGGGACGGGCCCCTGGGGGGTGATGCTGTCGGGAGGAGCTGGGAAGGAGCTTCCCTCGGTCGGGGTTTTGGGGTGTTCGGGATCAGGCGGGATGGAGATGAGCTGGTTTGAGCACCGAAGGTTTGATAATCTCAAGGAGCTGCGCACCTTGCGCTAAGCTGAGCTGCTGGGAGACAAATCCAGCCTCGCCGAGGCGGCTGGGGAAGGGCGCGGAGGGGGGGATTTACGGCTTTGCAGCTCACTGCTGCAGGGGTTTTGCTGGTGGGCAGGAGGAGTCGTCGATTCGGGGTTTGCACGTCCTGGCTGAGCTCTGCGCTGGGCATGGCTGGCCACGTCGCTGTGCCCTGGCACCCCTGCCTTTGCAGGGGAAGGGGGGGTTTAGGTGTGCCCCCTGCAAACCCGGTGGAGCTGGGACATTGCAGATAGATAGGCTGAGAAGAGAAGGGATTTTTTGCATGGCTTAAAAAGACCCCTGTTGTCTGAGTTTTTATTTATTGGCATTTATTTAGTTGATCTGCTTTGGAGCAAACAGCCTCCAGCACTGCTGTGTCTTGTTGCAGCCCTTGGCTGGGACTGGGAAGGGGGACGCCGAGGGAATGACGCTGAGGGGGGGGCTGCGGTGAGACCGGAGAGCTTCTGGGGTTTGACCCTGGGTGTGGGGGGCAGGCAGAGCAGCCAGCTGCTGCGGACTAGCCCAAACAGCTGTGTTTGCTCAAGTCTTCTGGTCCCTGCCAGCGCTCTGCTTCTGCCACTCCGTTGACGTTCAAGCTGGTGAAAAGCAGGTATTTTACATGAACGTACGATTTCGTCCCATCCTGTCCCCTACAAAAGCAGCCCAACCACCAGCTCGGCGGGGTCCTCCTGGCTGCGGGAGGGGTGATGCTCTGCCTCTCTGGATCTGCTGGTGCTTGAAGTATCCCAAAAAGAAGCCCAGTGGCTGCGCAGGCAGGGCTAGCATGGGGGGGTGGGGAATGAAGGACCTGATGCCGGGCTCTGGTGGAGACCCAGACCCACGAGCAAAGTATTTAGTGGCCGTAGTGACCACCATAGCATGGACCGGACCCTTCCCAGGGCAGACACTGCTCTGTTACAATGACACATTCCCGATCCTTAAATATCATGGGATAAAGGTTCTCCCTTCGAAGAGCAGAGCTCTTCAGGAAGCAACGTGAGTCACTCGGCTTTTACCAAATGTTTTTATTCAGTATGTTTTGCTAATAGCTTTTTTTACCTTCTACCGTTTGGATTCCGTCACGCAGGGCTCTAATACAAGTTTTATCGATGTAAACCACGGCAGGGATGCAGCTGGAGTTGCGGGAGCTCAGCTCCGTCAGCTGGGGCTGGAGAAGTGGTGAGTGGGAGCGGAAGTTGCCGGCGCAGACCCGGCGTGAGCGGGGCTGACTCGAGCTCACTCCCTGCTCGATGCTCTTTTTTGGGCTGTGTTTGTGGGGAATTGGCCCTTCTGCCACCAACCAGCCCCTTCCTGCACTGGGCCTGTGCTCAGCAGCGAGGGCTGAACCCCAGCGCTGCGGGCCAGGACCCCGGGAGGGCTCCCTGGGGAAGCACGGCCAAGCAGAGCTGGCGGCAGCAGCTCCAAGGTGGGGCGGCTCAGCCCCTTCCCGGCATGTTTACTCGGCTGGGAGCAGCGTGGGAGGAGCGGATAAATCCCTGTGCCAAGACACGGGGAGGAGGGAGAGAGCGCTCCCGCTTCCCAGCAAACCGCTCCCATTAAAAGCTCAGCGCGGTGGGATGGGGGATCGCTGGCGGGGTGGACCACCCCAACGCCTGCTCCCATACAGGAGCCGTCGGATGTGGTGCCGTCCCCAAAGCACCCAAAAATGGTCCGGCGTGGAACCACGCTGTGTCACTGTGAGAGCTGGCCGGTGCAAAGGCAGGGGAGACGGCCCTGCCGTGACCCGGCTTTAAAGCGTTAAGTCACAAAGACTATTTTTCCCTTTTGTTCTAGGTCTAGTTCACATACAAGACGTCTCACAGCAAATGTTGGTCAGGAATTTATTTTTAAATACTTCATCTACATTAGAAAAACTAGATTTTTTTTTTTTCTTCAAATCACTCTAAAATATGAAAACTTATAAACTTTCCTTTGCCGCGTGGAGGTTGTTCATGTGCAGGGTGTAAAATGCCCAGGGCTCGGGGATATAGATCACGCCAGGGTACTTCTTCCTGAGAATTTTGTCGTTCCACAGCCAGCCCACCCACAGAGCAATGAGGACCAGTGTTATGATGAAGGAGTAGAAGAGAAAAAGCCCATTGCTGTCCAGGACGAGTCCTTTGCGTTTCTGGTGCATCACTAAAGCCATCATGGCAAAGAAAGTGAAAATGTAGAGGATGAAAATCTGACCTTCTGTCACGAGATACCTACAAAGCAAAAACACTTGTTAGTGCCACCCCCACCCCCGGGAGAAAGCACCGAGCGGCAGCAGCCCCCAGCGCTTCCAGCCTCACCCGGGGTGAAACATCTCCCTCTTCTCCCTGCTCGGCATCAGACAAAGCGAGTTGTGCCACTTCCTACTAGCAGCTTTTAAACTGGGATTTGTTTTCGCATTTCTCAGCACTAAATTTAGCACCTGAGCTAGGGGCTCCATTACAACAGGTAAAGAAATGCGTGTCCAGTATGGGATTCGAAAGGTGCTGGGCTCAGTTTGGGAATGGGATGCCTAAAGGCAGAACCAAAGCCAGGCTCTGGCTCTGCCTCGTGGATGTTGTGCTCATTTAGTCCAAAAATCCACGGCTCCCCCTGTGCTGTATGTGGCAGCGGCCAGTCCTGACCGGGTGTTAGCAGGGGGACGAGTTACACTCCCTGGCTCTTAAATCACGAGCACACGAACTGCAGGGACTCACGCTGATATATTTAAAGGAAGTGCAAAGGGGTAACTGGGAACTGACCAAATCTTCCTGATGATTCTGACTATCAAAAATTAATTTACTGTATAAAAACAGTCTCAGCAGGGGGCAAAGCCACGGGCAAGAGAGAACATCATCTCTGAAGATGAACTGAAAAGTTGTTCGACTGCCATCAGGGAAACCGTTTGGGAAGATAAGGCTAATGAAAATGGGAAATAAATAAGACCTCTCTCAAAAGGCTATTTGGACCCGCAGGGCGAGCCGAGGAGGCAGCGTCTGAGCATCGCGCAGGCAGCCCGGGCTCTGTGCAGATTCCTGGACAACTGGTGAGAGCATCCCTATTGCCACCAACAAGCTGAGGCCCAGTGGAGGCACTGCAGGAACCCAGTGACCACCCCAAAATCGTCAAGGCGCTGCCTAACAGCGCAGCAAATGGCAGCTTTTAAAGGGGGGCCGACAGCAAGTACTGTGGAGGCTGCGAGCCGGAGTGCAGCAGTAGCAATACGACCGACAGTTTGGCTGAAGGAACACCCCAAGCAGGGACAGGAGTGCTGCCGAGCGACCCTGAAGTTGTCCCAACTTGCAAAGGCCAAAGTGGCTACAAACTTCAACCAGATTTGATTTTTTTTTTCCCAGCCCCGCAGAGCAGAAGCTCCATCAAGTTCTGCCCTGGGGAATGGGGAAGCCCTGCCTTGCTCCCTCTTCGTCCCTCGCCCGCCCGGGGCGGACAGAAGCCACTTACCAGTAGTAAAGGCTGCTGGGCCCCATCAGAAGCAAGGCAGCCACTGGCATCCTGCTCTCCTCTTCCACAGGGGTGAAGCAGCCGGTGAAATATATGAACAGTATCAGGAAAAAAGGGATGTACCTGCAAACAGAAACAACCCTCTGATCGGCGGTGTGACCCTGGAAAGGGTTTAACCGCCCCCCTCCGCCCCGACTTCCCAAATCCAAATTCTGCACGCAGGCAATTCCCACGCTGAGCCCGCGAATTAATTTGGTGACAGAGCAGAAGCGGAGGCCACCCAGTGGCCGGCAACTGGGGTGCCGGGTCCCGCTTTGCGGGGTCCCACAGTGCCGGTCGGGGCATCACCTCTCTGCCAGCGTCACGGCTCTTGCTACGAGATTACGCCGCATCAGTGCGACAGCCGAAGGGCTGGCGACGCCTGGTGCGGGGCTATCGTACGTCCTCGCTGGGCCGAGACCTGCAGATAACGAGACTTCTGGGGCTCTTGCAGGAAAAGCTTGAATTTGCTGACTAGGTCAAACGCTGGGCTCGAGTGCTCCATCGAACAATTGTATTTGTTGCACTCCCAGGCTCTAAGCGGCTGTTTAAGAGTGTTGTGTTGCGTTAAAAGCTGAACTGCAGGAAAGCAGGACATGGACCAGGATTTCAACAACCCAACAGAGCCCTTTTTTGATTTTTAGAGAAAGGGATTTTCTTGCTTCACCGGGCTCACGGAACAGCGAATAAACTGGGAAAGTCTGATGGGGGGGAGATCTCCCTCCGCGCTCAGCGAGGTCTCAGGATTATGTGGCAGCGCATAAAGGGCCAGAGAGTCCTTTCTGGGGTCTCCAGTGCCAGCCAGGGGATGTGTCTGAGCGCTGGATGCTGCTCCCGCGGGCAGGAGCGTGCCGACGGGACCTGCCACAGCCTGCGGGCGCTACCAGCACTACCTGCCGCTGCGTCAGCCAGGGCAGCCGCGCTGGATGAAGCACACAGTCCCACTGCAACACGTCTTTCTAGGGTTGGCTTGGGGTGACAGCGCTGAAATCAGCCCTTAACTGAGCTCCCTGGATCACCGTGGCTGAACAGTCTCTGTTACTGGGCAGCACTGGTCTGGCTACCCGAGCAAGCCTTCCCTCTCGCCGGGGGTTACTAACTAGATGGATGCACGGTAAGGGAGGGGAGCAAAGGGCTGGAGAGACCGGGCAGAGTCGGTTTCTTTTGGGGCCAACCTCCAGAGGAGCAAAGATGTGGGTGGTGACAGCCAGGGCGTCTGCGGAGCCCTCAGACCTGTCTCTTCACCTGGGTGTCCTGTGCCCCAGGAGTGAAGACAAGCCATTCCTCTGTCCCCTACGACTGTCGAACAACCGCCACGTCCCAGAAATATCACTGAGACAGAGGCAAAACTAGGGGGAACGGGCAATTTTCCAAGGGAGAGATCCACTGTAATCACACTGGCTATGACAACATTATCCCCAGCCAGCTCTCGTAAGCTGTGTTTTATTCTTTTACATATTAAGCTATGATCAGATCAGATCTGCCCTTCCTTGTATTATGTTCTGAGGCCGCTACATAGACTGTAAATTGCTTACCACATCGAATGACCTAAATATTCATCGTAGTAGTACAGCAGCTCAAAGGAATCAATCTGCAACGCAATGAGAAGAGATTTAAAAGGGCAGAGGGAACAGGACGCTATTAAATAGGAACAAGCAATTAATTTTTTTTGTAAGTGCTTGTATAAAAAACAGTCTCTTTACCAGTGTCTCTGGCTTCAGGTTCTTGATGATGGGATTCTCTCTTACAGACAGATGGTGCTGGTAGCCACTGAAAATCAGGCGATGGTTTACAGAGTCTCCAACCAGGTGGATGCTGGCTCCCATGACAAACATGATGATGCTGACGTACACCATGGATCTCGGTAAGGTCTTGGGGGATCTCTCGATGAGCTAAAAACACCGAGACGTGTTGAACAGCAAGGAGGTACCAGCAGAGACATGCGATGCTCTGGCAAGTTCTGCCCTCTCTGACTTAGCGGCAGAAAATCACTTTAGGTGATTTGGAAAAAATCACCTATACCCCAGCAGAGGCTTGCAGAGAGCTGGGGGTGAGCTGCTGCCCGCGGTGGCCGGCACCCTGCCGGGGACAACACAGCCATCCCCCCGCGGAGAGCGGTGTGACCGCACCAGAACGAACTTACCTGATTGCAACTACTCTCTCTAAACGCATCTCAGACACGTCTGCACCAGCCTACGTGGCTTTCAGGTTTGAGTACACACTTTATCCACGTTTGCAACAATAAACCCACATTTTTCACCCTTGTTAAACCTTTCTACAAAGCAGCACCCTTAACCTGAGCCAAGGCTTAGACCGAATCAGTGATCCGGTACTTCTAATAGACTACTCGAAGCAATTTCTTCACCAGATGTGATCAAAACCGATTAATGAGAAACCAAAAGGCAGCTGCTTTCTCTCGTTCCTCCGCTGCGCGGGTCTGGAAGGCTGGCTGTGCCCTCCAGCGGCAGGGAGAGCCTCCAGCAGCGCTCCAGCTGAGCACGCTTCCCTCCCCACGCTCAGCGACGCTTCTTCCTCCTTTATAACGATGATTTTTTCAAACGCCTTTGCTGAACTGTTTGGTTTTGACTTTCTTCCTAATGGAAGGAACGGGACTCGCCTCTCCGTGAATTTGCTTCTGAAGGGGAAGCTGCATTTAAACCCCTATCTCGCAATATCTAATTACCAGCAAAACCGGTTGAGGCAACCTTTTAAACACCAGCTTTAGTGCTGAGCTGGCCCTGGACCGTCTCACGGTCTCCTGAGGTCTGGGTGGAGGCGGGCACGTGAGGCTGGTGGGGAGCCCGGTGTTACTCAGAGCCTGGGGACGAGGAGCAGGAGCTTCTCTCCGGAAAAGAGCTTCCTGCAAAGCAGGGAAGACCTCCAAAGATGTAAATCCCAGCTCAAGCAGTTCAGGCTTTGGAGGGGACGCCGCGTGGGTCAGGGGGGACGCATCAGCCCAGCCCGAGGATCAGCTGGGGCCACCTTCGCCTCCCATCCCCCTGCTGCCAAATCAGCTTTGCGGCCCTTCATAAACACTGAAAAGCTCCTTATTTGTATTTAATTTTGAGGATTAACTTTCCCTTTCTCTGTAACTGCTGTACGAACGTCAGAGGAGACAGAGAGGACGAGGAGAGCAAAAGGTCCAGGAAAGCTCTCCTCCGGTGGGAAAGGAGGGTGGGACATGTCCTTCGAGGGGACGCTGGACCAAAGAAACGCTCCCTGAATAACAAAGGGATTTTTTTCTGGGGACCAACCCTTCATGCTGTGCTGCCAGGGAAGTCCAAGGCAGCAAATTTTAACCTGAGGAGTTACAATCCAGCCTGCAGAAACCAGCTGTCTCACGCTGAGCTCGAGTTTCCACGTCCCCCAAAGGACCGGATCCTGACTATTCCTTTTTGGCCATGCTGGCATTTAAAATCTCCCAGACAGACTCGGGAGAAAGAGAATCATTTACATCTTAGGACATAATTCAATTTCTAGCTAATGAAGGTTAAAATATATTTATAATTGCTTTCTCATATCTTCTGGCTGCTAAGTATTTAATATAAGAAGATGTCTAATGATATGACAGTCTTTAACCTCATAAATGGTTTGCACGATCCAGTGGTTGGCAGCGGAAGCAAGATAAATTCAAGCTAAAGATACAATTCTAATGTTGAAGAGCAAGTGTAATTAAGCTCTGAACAAGTTAGACAATCTACTATAGTTCCAGCTGTCTCACAAGGTCTTTTAAGACATGGATGGATGTTGTCTTAAAAACACGCTTTGGCTCGGCCACGGTGAAGGGCTCCGACTCCTCCTGAATCCGGAGTTCCCGGGGGAAGCGATTTGCTTTGTCTGTGCAGGGAACCGAGTCACGTTACGCCGGTCACCGCCTCGCTCTTCAAAAGGTGGCGTCACAAATTCTTTCTGGAGCGGCAAACCTCTAATGTACAGTAGGGCCGGCTGACTGGCAGGAGTTTGGGAATCACCCAACATTTGTTCAACAAGTCCCTAGCCAACTCTTAGCCTCGTCTGCCCCACTTTTACAACTGATAATATTAAAAAAAAAAAACTGTAACGCCTGCACCTCGAGGTTTACCTTTAGCAGAAGAAATGGTGTGATAACGTTGTAAGCCATGTGGAAATAATCTCCGGCACTCGGTTTGTTTAGAGGAAACCACTCCAAAGGTAGGATTATCTGAGGAGGGGGAAAAAAACAAACGACATCAGTATATCCTCACCACCTCGCGCACGATTACAGCCCCGTCGCTATCCGAAAGACAGGGAGAGAGAACATCCTTGCCTGGGACCACCGCTGCTTGCTAACTGTCAGCTTGACTTCACGTAGCTGTCAGTAAGGAAGTTGGGCGGCTCTTCTTGCATCCCTAAATTGTGCTAAATTCACAGCGTATTTACATCTCGGCCTGCAGCGCTGCCCAAAGCCGATGCCGTGAAGTCGTGAGGCCAAGCGAACGAGCCAGGCATTCGGAAATCCTGCCGCAGGGAATCTCCCTCAACCCTCTGCTGCGTGCAGATGCCAGCAATAAAAAATTACATTGGAGGGTAACGGCCCCTTCTGCCCTGCACTGTCTGCAGAGCGGGAGTCCCACGTTCCGGAGATACAGGCAAGGTATGGGGAAGAGCAGTAGGAACCTCTCCAGGTAATTTTTGTTACAAAAACATAAAGTGGTGGGATAGATGAAACAGAATAAGTTTCCCAGATAGCTTCCCCGTGACCGGAGCAACATGTTTGGCACACCAGTATATCACAGCATCTCAATGACATCTCACTAATGTCTCACGACATCTCATTGAGCTCATCTCAATGAAGGCTCCTCAAGGATGTCCCTTTGGTGTAGAGAACAGCCCACAGGTCTACAGGGGACCACCAGGGCTCTGCCCCCCTGTCCTCCACCCTAAAGACGCTGACCGCAAGCAAAGCAGCGGGCCCGCCTCTGCCACACTCACCATCGCGATGGGACGCCCAAAGTCCAGGACCCAGTTCTGCAGAGTGAAGTAGAACCACAGATCCAAATGAAACGGGGAGGTCTTGAAGGTGTCCTCGTTCTTGACTGCGCCATGCCTAGGGATGGCAGAAGTGACAGCGTCAGCCTTAAGTCACATAAGCGGTTTGCAAAGAGGCAGGGAGCAGACTCCAGGTATGCATCCCCCCCCCCAAAACCTGTGCTTCCCTGGCTGCAGGTGTGCCTCCGGGCTTTGGGATCCATGGAATAACAACAAAGTTGAGAGGCCAAAGAGAGGAAGAGGCAGAAAGGCAAAGCGTTGTTACTAAAACCCGCCACATCGTAAGGCGGCTCTTCCCGGCTGAGAAGTGAGCACAAAAGCAGGATGAAAAGCCTAAGTGCTGAATTAAGTGCAACTATTTTTAAATTTTGCATGACAAAGCAAAACTCAACCCCCATGGCACTTCTGCGGAATGCTAAAAATGCATCGGTGCCTGGTGGTACTCAGGCACAGGGATGCTCTGGGCACACTATCACCTTCATCTTCCACTCTGAAGATCCTCCTCCTCCTCTGCCTCTGCAGAGCAAGGCCTGACCCAACCCTGCTGAAGTCTTTCCATCAAATAACCCTCCCAAGCACCACCGGATCTTCACCTCCCTCCGGGAAAAGCGGATGAATGGCTCTCCCGCCGTGCTGAGACCAGCACAGTGTCAGCCGGATCAGCCTCGAGCTCGCGCTACCTGAGCCCACGGTCCAAACCCAATGGATGGAGGAAGAGGATGGTGGTACCCTGGACAAGTTGGGGTGCCCTGGGTGAGCCGGGAAAGCTGTGACTCCCTGGAAAAGGCTGTCAAACCCTGGACCAGCGGGGGTAATGCAGGTGAGCCAGGGTGCCCGGGATGAGGCTGGCTGCCGTGGGGGGGACCCCGACCCCCCGGGACACCCTCGACAATGGCAGCATCCCGGAGATGGGCTGGCGATATCTGAAATGGGGTGGCGGTACCCGGGATGGGGTGGGGGGGCCCGGGCTGAGCCGGGGGGGTGGGAGTTGGGGTATCCTGGGGATGCTGGGGAATGGGCTGGATGGGGCTGGGGACCCCCGAGGAAGGGAGGGGTGGCCATGCCCGCACCCCCCCCCGCCCCCCCGCCGCCCCCGGCCCCGGCGCTCACCTGCCCGGGTAGAGCGTCCCGGCGGGCTGGGGGGAGCCCGGGGCCGCCGCCGGGAACGGCCGCCGCCGCGCAGCGCCCTGCATGAGCCCGCCCGGCCCGGCCCGGCCCGGCTGGTCCCGGCCCCGCTCGCCCCGCTCGCCCCGGCGCGGCTCCGCCCGGGCCCCGCCCCGGCGCCGGGGGACGAGCGGCGGCTGCGCGGCCGGTGGCCCCGGGACCGCCCCGGCCCGGTGGGGGAGGACACAGCGGGGCGGGGACAGCCCAGTATAGCCCAGTTCAACCCAGCACAGCGCGGTTCGGCCCGGTACAGCCCAGTATAACCCCCTATAGCCTGGCACAGCCCACCAGTACAGCCCAGTATAGCCCGGCACAGCCCACCAGTACTGATAGCTCGGCACAGCCCAGTATAACCCCGTACAGCCCGGCACAGCCCAGTATAGCCCAGGACAGCCCAGTATAGCCCAGCACAGCCCACCAGTACTAACCCCGTACAGCCCAGCACAGACCAGTATAGCCCAGTACAGCCCACCAGTACTAACCCCGTACAGCCCGGCACAGACCAGTATAGCCCAGCACAGCCCACCAGTACTAACCCCGTACAGCCTGGCACAGCCCAGTATAGCCCAGCACAGCCCACCAGTACTAACCCTGTATAGCCCGGCACAGCCCAGTATAGCCCAGGACAGCCCACCAGTACTAGCCCAGTATAGCCCAGCACAGCCCACCAGTACTAACCCCCGTATAGCCCGGCACAGCCCAGTATAACCCCGTACAGCCTGGCACAGCCCCATATAGCCCAGGACAGCCCAGTATAGCCCAGCACAGCCCACCAGTACTAACCCCATATAGCCCAGGACAGCCCAGTATAGCCCAGCACAGCCCACCAGTACTAACCCCGTATAGCCCAGCACAGCCCAGTATAGCCCAGCACAGCCCACCAGTACTAATCCCCGTATAGCCCGGCACAGCCCAGTATAACCCCGTACAGCCCGGCACAGCCCAGGACAGCCCACCAGTACTAACCCCATATAGCCCGGCACAGCCCAGTATAGCCCGGCACAGCCCACCAGTACAGCCCAGCATAGCCCCGTATAACCCTGTACAGCCCAGTACAGCCCAGTATAGCCTGGCACATCCCAGCACAGCTCAGTATAGCCCAGCACAGCCCGGCTCAGCCTAGTACAGCCCATCACAGCCTAGTTCAACCCAGCACAGGCCCGCTCAGCCCAGTATAGCCTAGAATGGTCCAGTACAGCCCAGTATAGCCCAGCCCAGCTCAGTATAGCTGACTCAGCCCAGTACAGCCCATCACAGCCCAGTTCAACCCAGCGCAGCCCGACCTCCACCTCCCTGTGCTCTTCCCCTGCAAAATCCAGGCAGCTTATCTTATTTGTCTTCCATCTCTAAAGCAGGAGTGCATAACCTTTGCTATTTCTAAAGCAGAGGAAAGGGTGAAGGACGGTATTTAACTCCCTAATTGCTCTTTAGATGAAAAGCTCTTGGCCCTGATGTACCGCCACAGATCTTGATGGGAGTCCTCACCTGGGCAAGAAAATGAGATTCAGAGCTGGGAACAGTCTGGCAGAGAATGAAACGGAAAACACAGCCTGTCCCATGCAATCACTGTATCGTTTTAAGCAGGAGGTTTCATGGAAATAAGGCGGTGGAGCACGGCGTGGCTCTGCCACAGACTTGGCTCATTGCCACGAGCAAATCACTACGTGTGGCAGGTCTCGTCTCCATTACCCTGGAATGAAATAACTCACGTTCTGCACCCATACGGCACAAAGCAAACGGACATTATTACTCTGAGGAGTCGGGAGTCTTGCTCTGTTCCCTCTCGCCCTGTGTTTGCCCGGATAAATGCCATCAGGCCGGGAGGACTCATGGCCAGCAAATGTGGGAGGCAGGGAAGGATTTGCATCCCCTCGGACTTAATTTGCGCTCCCTGGGACTTGTAGTTTAGGGTCTAAATCGGGAGATGCATCTGCATTTGAAACAAGCAGAGTTCTTCAAGTGGAGCTACAGCTCAAGATGTGCTGCTGGTCGGGGGAAATGGGCATTTAATGGACCGAGTGGTTTGATGCGCTGCAACACCTCGGCTTCTGACCCTGCTCCTGGGCAGGACCAGACCGCAGGGAGCTGGACACACTGAGGTCGATGAGGCTCCAAAAAGCTGCAGAGAATGACCTCAGTCTCTCTGCTCAGTGGTGCTGCCAGGAGAGACGGTGGCAGCATCGGTGCTTCCTCACGGACCCTCTCTGTGCTGTTCATGGTAACATGCGGAACACGAGGGCAGTGTTTGTTGGAAAAAACCCACCCTTGAGAAGTGGTGGAGATTGTTGGGGTAATGGAGACAGGTTCCACTTCAAATTACCACAAACCCTGCTCGTCGCACGGTACCTGACATGCCTACGTGGCTGTTAAAAGCTGATCCTCCTTGACTGAACACCGCGCGGCTGACCGTGGCCTGACTCACCTCCCGCTCCCCTCTCCAGGGCTCCTCTGGCAACGCTGGCCATCAGCCGGGCAGCAGCTCCCATACATAATGCACAGCTCGGCCTGCACCAAACTTTCCACAAAGAGCTGCAGCTCCAGTTGCATGATTTTAAATTAACTATTAATATGGCTGATACCGTACCCCCATGAAAACAATGGCAGGCAACAGACAGCAGTGCAGGCTGTGTATCGTATTTCTTAACACAACCTTTATCGGTCTCACATAACTGGTCGCAGCGTGGGGCACCTCCTGAAGGTCTGTTGGAGATGATCTGTGCAGAGGAAAGGAGAGGTGGCCAAGCAGGTGGGTTGCGTTTAGCTCTGGGTTAAGCTGATATGCGTGCAGCGAGGCTGGTGATGGTGTCCCTTGAAACCAAGGACAAAGCTCCTGCGTCTGCTGAGACTGGGCACAACAGGCTTGTTGGGGTGGAGCCATGGCCGAAGCGATGAAAGCTGCTCATCCCTTCTTAAAAAAACCAAAAAACTGAAGGCCAGCGGTCTCCTGGGGTGCATTAAAAAGAGTGTGGCCAGGAGGTTGAGGGAAGTCATCCTCCCCCTCTGCTCTGCCCCAATGAAGCCACATCTGGAGTACTGTGTGCAGTTCTGGGCTCCCCGGTTCAAGAAAGACAAGGAACTGCTGGAAGGAGTCCAGCGGAGGCTACGAAGATGATCAGGGGGCTGGAGCATCTCTGTGCTGAGGAAAGGCTGAGAGACCCGGGGCTGTTCAGCCTGGAGAAGAGAAGTCTGAGAGGGGATCTCATCAATGCTTATCAGTCCCTGGTGGGTGTCACAAGGATGCAGCCAGACTCTTTTCAGTGGTGCCCAGTGACAGGACAAGGGGCGACGGGCACAAACTGGAACACAGGAAATTCCGTCTGAACGTAAGGAAAAACTTCTTTGCTTTGAGAGTGGCAGAGCACTGGAACAGGCTGCCCTGAGAGGTGGTGGAGTCTCCTTCTCTGGAGATATTCCAAACCTGCCTGGATGTGTTCCTGTCCAGCTTGCTTTGGGAGGGGGTTGGACTGGATGATCTCCAGAGGTCCCTTCCAGCCCCTAACGTTCTGGGATTCTGTGAACCAAACAAAACCAAATACAACACAAATCAACCCAACCCTACACAACCCAATCCAACCAACCCAATCCAACTGAACCAGACCCAACTGAACCCAGCCCAACCAACCCAATCCAGCTGAACTAGACCCAACCTAACCCAACCCAATCCATCCAACCCAGCCCAACTTAACCCAGCCCAGCCCAACCCAATCCAACCAACCCGATCCAACTGAACTAGACCCAACCCAACCTAATCCGATCCATCCAGCCCAGCCCAGCTTAACCCAACCCAACCCAACCCAACCCAACCCAACCCAACCCAACTCAACCAACCCAATCCAACTGAACCAGACCAAACCCAACCCGACCCGACCCGACCCAACCCAACCCAACCCAACCCAACCCAACCCAACCAGTCCCAGCCCAACCCAACAGAACCAGAACCAGGAGGGCCCGGCACAGCGCCAGGCCACCCGAAGAGGGCGAGCCATGGGAGGCCGTGCAGCCCGCGGCCGGGCAGCGGGCCATGAGCCCCGGGGGCGGGCGGGCGGCCCCGGGGTGCCCGGGGTCAGGCAGCCGCCTCGTCTGTCCCCGGGGGCCGTGCGCCGCCCGCGCTCCGGAACCTCCGTGCGCTGCCCCGGTTGCCGACGGGGGGAGCGGGAAAGGGCGAGGCGCTTCCGGTTTCGCTTCCGGAGTCGGCGGCGGGGGCGGAGCGGCGGCGGCCGGCCCGGCGGGGCCCTTCCGGCGACCCGTACCCCTGCCCCTCTCTACGGCCGGCGGAGCGGCGCCGGGTCCGGTCCGTGCGGGGCCCCTGGGCGCGGCCGGGTCGCGGGTTCGTGTCCCCCGCTGCGGCGGCGCGGCCGGGGCGGGGATGGGCGGTGGGGGGTGGCGGGGCGGGTGAGGCGGCGGAGGGCGCTGGGGCTGCCCCGCCTCGCCGCCGGGCCCGGGGGGCGGCTGGCCCCGGGGGGGCCGCATGTGCCCCCCGCCGGGCACCGAGGCAGGACGGAGGAGGAGGCGGAGGGAGAGGCCGCCCCGGCGGCGGGGCAGGCCGGCAGGCCCGAGCGGGGCCGGCCCGGTCGTCGGGGCCGCAGCCGGGAGGAGGAGGAGGCGGCGATGGAGGGGCTGGCCGGGTACGTGTACAAGGCGGCGAGCGAGGGGCGAGTGCTGACCCTGGCTGCCCTGCTCCTCAACCGCTCCGAGAGCGACATCAAGTACCTGCTGGGGTACGTCAGCCAGCACGGCGGGCAGCGCTCCACGCCGCTCATCATCGCCGCCCGAAACGGCCACACCAAGGTGGTCCGCCTGCTCCTCGAGCACTACCGCGTCCAGACCCAGCAGACCGGCACTGTCCGCTTCGACGGGTATGTAGGGCTCGCTGCCCGCCGGCCAGGCCTCGGTGTCGGTGCCAGGCCTCGGTGTCGGTACCGGCACGACGCAGGCGCTCCAGGCTCTGCTTCTCACTGAGAAAGTTGCTTTATTAGCTGTTAAAAATGCCTTTTCCATTTGAGGTCCTGCACATGGTGCTTTAGGAGCTGTAAACACCCTTCTGAGACCTCTCACCTGAAACTGTAGACAGAACAATACTTGGCGTAGCTTAGAGACCTCAGTGAGTTTCCCCTTAGTGAGCAGGTCACCTCGCGTTCTCTCCCACTGTGCCAAAATGGGCTTTTCCGTGACATTGCTCGCTGCCACGGGTGACAGCAGGCATTGGGTCAGGGTGGGTTGGTACCTGCATACCGGGAGCCAGCCCTTTGTGTACTCAAATTGAGGGTTTTTCAGTGTCCAGCCCAGGCATCCCAAGGGACATCCCTTCCTTGCCTCAGGGAGACAACGTATGGGACGGCTGGGACCAAAATGTGGCGTTTTAGGATGGGAAGAGAAGAAAGGGAGGGCAGGGAGTGCCTGGTGTTCACCTGGGACCTGTCCGGGGCGGTTTGCAGAGCAGCCTGGCAGCAGTTTCCCAGAGCATTGTCCCTGGGCCCGTGGTGTGCTGCTGTTCCAGAAGGCAGGAGGAATGTTTTTAAAATCTCCCACAGTGCTTCGTGAAGTTCTTGCCTGTATGTCAGTCTTAAACCTAAGGCTGACTAATCGTGGTCTTTAGAACAGCTTCAGGTTTCGCAGGTAGCTTGCACGGAGAGGAGAGCTCACATCAGATACTGAGCGAGAGGGATGGTAATGGGTCCCTGCGAATATCTTTCATCTGACTCCTACTTGATGAGCTGGAGTCGTGCCTGTGCAGCTCCACCTGGCCCAGGGAAAGACTGGCTTGGTCCTTACATGCTGAATGAAGGGGGAGGAACCGACTTCCCTGCGTGTTTTTTTTTTTTTCTTTCTTCCTCTTCTCTTCCAGCCCTTTTTTTCACAAGCAAAAACTGGTCGAGAATACCTAGGGTGAGGTCTGCCCCGGGTTTAGTTAAAGGAATGGAGTCTGTTGACAGAAAGCGATAGGAAGGGCTGTCAGCCCCCCCTCTACTGCTGAATTTTCTCGTTTCTCGAGCTGTGCCTTGATGGAATGGCGATCTGCTTGCCGGAGCCTCTGCCTGCTGCGGATTAAAGGAGGTGTTGTCTGAGGCACAATGGGCACAGTGGGAGTCGCAGCCTGCTGAGAAGAGAGGAGGCATGTGATCCCCCCGTTGTCTGCCGCCTTCTTCAGATGAGGTGGCACAGCAGCTCCGCTTGTTTGGGCTCCGGGCTTTTGACTTGTAAAAATGTGCCCGTAGAGTACCAATAAATCACCCCGTGTTCGTTAGCAAATCCTAGGCCCTGACTTTTCCTCCTGTTTTAAAAAAAAAAAGTATTTTGATGTGATTATTTACAAAATAAGGAACTTCTTACTGTGAATAAAGGTTTAGGCACCTCCGCATGCCAGAGCTCTTAAATGACCTCTGAAGTGTTGTCTAGAGGTGTTGGATTTACAAACAGCCACACAACTATTCCCGTTGAGCTACGCGAGAGCTTCATAAAATGGCAAAAATTGCCGCTAAAGTTAAAATTAAGTCAGTGTCTTATGATATTTTAACTTTGGAAAACGTGACTGTTTGGACATATGGAAATAGAATATTTGTGATTTGTGATCCTCTGTGATTTGCGACGTGCCTTGAGCGTGTATCAGCTGCGGTGTGGATGCCGCCTGTTTCTACATTTAAGTGCTACTTCAAAAATCAGGCGAACGGGAAGGACATCGGCCTTTATCTTTGTAGCTACACGACGTGCTGGGTTTGGGAATGAGAACAGCTTAGGAAACTGTGATGCTTTGCTAAAGTTAACTGTCCCCTCATTTACGAGCGCCAGCAAGCTGTCTACAAGGCCGTGATGTAAAACAGGTCTCTGAAACAGCCCAGCTCAGAAAAACTTCAACTTTTTAATTTTCTTTTTATTTCTGGAGTTCCATTTGTGTAACCAAACTGCTGGTCTGTTTTACGGCGCCGTCTCTTGAACAAGAAGTATCGTCGCAAAGGAAACGGTGGCAATTTTGCAGTGCAGGGAAAGAAAAGAAGTGATACAAAATTCTTAAGCCAGCTTTGCTGCCAGGCCCAGTGCATCATATAGCTACGCAGTTTGTTTTTTTGTGTCAATATGTGAATTTTAAGTTTTCTGTCTTTCTTCCATTTGTCAGTTTCTGGCACAGGGGATCAAAGCAGCGATAATTCTTGTAACTATTCTTCCCGAGACCTCAGTAGGCTGAGGGCTGGAGCTTGCAGGTAGGATCTTCAAAGCAGCCCGGGAAGTACTAGTGCAAAATGTGGCCAAATCCCCTGGCTGCTTTGAAGTTTCAACTTCCAACGCTTCTTCCTTCGGGAGGTCTGTGTGCTCGATGAGCCTCTCATTCTTTTACCTTGGCTATCCCAGTAAGCTCCTTGAAGCACAGAAATAGGATGGCTGCGAAATATCCTTTAAATGGCTGGGTCTGCCCGTGCCCGTTGCGTACTGCTCGGCTGCCCGTGGAAGATGCTTTTGAAGGAGTATCAGTTTAACTGCTTGTTTCTGTCTTTACGTTTTTAGCTTTGTCATTGATGGAGCCACAGCTCTCTGGTGTGCGGCAGGAGCCGGCCACTTTGAAGTAGTCAAGCTGCTGGTGAGTCACGGCGCCAACGTGAATCACACTACGGTGACCAACTCGACTCCCCTGCGGGCTGCGTGTTTCGATGGCAGACTGGACATTGTGAAATACCTGGTAGAAAACAATGCCAACATCAGCATTGCCAACAAGTACGACAACACTTGCCTTATGATCGCGGCTTACAAAGGCCACACGGACGTGGTGAGGTACCTCCTGGAGCAGCACGCCGATCCCAACGCCAAAGCCCACTGCGGTGCCACGGCCTTGCACTTCGCGGCCGAAGCCGGCCACTTGGAAATCGTGAGGGAACTGGTCAAGTGGAAGGCGGCGATGATGGTGAACGGCCATGGGATGACTCCACTGAAAGTGGCTGCCGAGAGCTGCAAGGCCGATGTTGTAGAGCTGCTGCTTGCTCACGCTGACTGCGATAGGAGAAGCCGGATTGAAGCTCTGGAACTTCTGGGTGCCTCATTTGCAAATGACAGAGAAAACTATGATATAATGAAGACTTACCACTATTTATATTTAGCGATGCTGGAGAGGTACCGAGACAGCGAGAATATAATTGAAAAAGAAGTTCTTCCACAAATTGAAGCTTATGGAAACAGGACCGAATGCAGGACTCCTCAGGAATTAGAGTCTATTAGGCAGGACAGAGATGCCCTTCACATGGAAGGCCTCATTGTGCGAGAAAGAATTCTTGGCTCGGACAATATCGATGTTTCTCACCCCATTATTTACCGGGGGGCTGTTTATGCAGATAACATGGAGTTTGAACAGTGTATCAAGCTATGGCTGCATGCGTTGCATCTAAGGCAAAAAGGCAACAGGAACACTCATAAGGACCTTCTGAGGTTTGCTCAAGTCTTTTCTCAGATGATACACTTAAACGAGCCCGTTAAGGCCAAGGACATCGAGAGCGTTCTGAGGTGCAGCGTCTTGGAAATAGAACAAGGCATGTCCCGGATCAAAACCACCCAAGACTCTGACATCCACACAGCCATGGACAACTACGAATGCAACATTTTTACCTTTCTCTACTTAGTCTGCATCTCTACCAAGACTCAGTGCAGTGAAGAGGATCAGTCGCGCATCAACAAACAGATTTATAACCTGATCCACCTCGATCCCAGAACTCGGGATGGCTCCAGTTTGCTGCATCACGCTGTCAATTCCAGTACGCCGGTTGACGACTTCCACACGAATGATGTCTGCAGCTTTCCCAATGCGCTTGTCACAAAACTCTTGCTAGATTGTGGTGCTGACGTGAACGCTGTGGACAACGAAGGAAATAGTCCGCTCCACATCATTGTCCAATACCACAGGCCCATCAGTGACTTCTTGACGTTGCATTCCATCATCATTAGCCTGGTGGAGGCTGGTGCTCATACAGACATGACGAATAAGCAGAAGAAAACCCCTCTTGATAAAAGTACGACGGGGGTGTCTGAAATACTCCTTAAAACTCAAATGAAGCTGAGTCTCAAGTGCCTGGCTGCCCGAGCAGTACGGATCTATAACATCAGCTACCAAAACCAGATCCCCAGAACTCTGGAAGAATTTGTGAAGTTTCACTAGGCTACATAAAATCTTTTCGTGGTGGTGCTATCTCGGGACGACATAATTGCAGACAGCAGAATACATATGTATACATGGAGTTGTTTTTCCTCTATTCTTTTGGTTTTGGGTTCCTCTGGTCTGCAGCCTCAGGTCTCATGCAGATCTTGCAGGGGGGGAAAAAAGCCACATCCTTTTCCTGTAGTCAAAATCCGATGTTTGGAATTTTGGTCATTTCTTTTGATTAAAAAAAATGGCTTCATTATGTCTTGTTTTTATAAACAAAATGAAAAGAATCCCAATGTAACTCGTGCAGAGTGTTTTGTTTCCAATACACATCTCTACTTACGATTTGCAGCTGAATGCTTCAGGTAGTTTTTTTTACAAAGGCACCTCTGAGAGCCCGTGTCACCGCGCTGCCCAGGCAGGAGCATTGCAAATTTTAAAACTTCTTGGAATGAGGTGGGAAAGAACAATCGGAAATTATGTGGCAGTTGGTTAAAAGTGAAGTCTCAACGTACAGAGCTGTCCGTTGCTCTCATACCTCACCATCTTTTTATGCCTTTCAGTTAATGCTGAAGGTGTTGGTAACTTTTTAAAGTTGTGTTGTTTGGGTTTTTTTTTTTTTGTTTTTTTTAAATTAAATTTTGAACAGCAGTTATCAACAGCTACAGACGTATGGAATGCTCTGTTAGGAAATACAGGTTTAAATTCAGCTATGGTACGTTCATCTAATAATAGTTGAAATATCAAGCTCTTTGTGTACACTACTACAGTAAGTATTGAATAACTTTTGAAAAAGGAACTTGCACATTGACCGAAATGAACCAGAATCATGGTTTCTTTTGATGTAGCTAAGTTGCTCATATATAAAGATCATGCATGGATACCTAGAAAATTGATAGGGTATTTGTGTTTGTGTGTGTCCCAACATTTCAAAATGCTTTTAACTTGGGTTTTTTTTTTTTTGTTTTGTTGCTGTTTCAATGATCAACATGCACCTTTTTGACTCAAAGTATGTAAAACTGCACTCTTGGATTCCAAATGCTGTATCTTCCTAATGGAGTAGTCTGTCGCCAAAGAGAGTCTTCCTTTGGAGCGGGATACTGCTTGAAACTGGCTTTCCCAATAAGCGTGGAGTCTGTGCCTCCCTGAATTGGACTTGAGGATTTTTCATGATTTTTACTCCTTTCATGATGAAAATCTCTATTGAAACTGATTTTTAAAAAATTGTCCTATCATAAGACCTTTTATGATAAGCAACTGATTGTATAATACCGCTGTTGCTTGAGAAAGTACTTCTCCTTGGTAGAAGTTGCAGATACTCCGACAGTAAAATGTCACTTGTTTTGACAGGCTACTGAGAACTCTGTTTATTTTAAATGCAGCTTTTTAACTGTCAGATGATGAAAGAATGTTCTGTAGGTTTTTTTTAAACAATCTGGGTAGAACTTTAAGGCGAGATTTGGGCACACGTTTCTATTTGTATTGCAAATAAATAAACATTGAATGTGGAATTAGCTTGTAACTCTGTAATTTTTGTCTAGTGCCAAGCGGAACAGCGCTGCTTAGATTGTCTGGTACCGTTGTCTCTCCTTCGAGGGAAAAGCTTTAGAAATACCCTGTCTTTGAAGCTGGCGATTTTTAGTCTGCTAGAAACTAGCTCCTGAAATGCGAAGTGCGTCTGTCGCTCGGATCTCGGGTAGGTTGGGCTGCTGCACTTAAAAACCATGACTCTCGCAGAACGGCAAAGCCAAATTCAGCCACCTGGGGCCTTATTCGCCAAGTGGATGTTGTCAAACAGTTGGGAAGGTGTCCGTGTTCCTGTCGGTCGTTAGCCGAAATGTCTTCCTCCCGCCTGCTGAGGTGTATCCTGAAGTCATTAGAAAAGCTGCGGTTTTGTATTTTGCTGAGAGTTTACAGTGGCGATTTTTGGCCTGGTTGTTGGAAATGCCAAAAAAACCCTAAAAACCTGTTTAAGTGGCTGGGGCTGATGGGGAGAAGAGGGGAATGCCTTTCATGCGTTCGGTCTCACGTTTTGGGATTGTGCCTGAACCTGAAACTCGAACGACTTGAGAACACGCACCAGGCGATTATTATTTAGCTCGTGAAGTTGCTGGTAGCTGACTCGGTTAAAATTAACCAATACACGAACCAGTATGTGTATGTTACAGGAAAAAAGTCTTCTGTTGTACCGTGCCACGTGCGTCAAACAGAGCTCTGATGCCTCGCTGTTCCTTTTTGCCCTCGCACATGTGCAATTCGGGATGTGCACGTACTCAAAACTGGGAGTCAGTGGGTCTGGAGCCTGTTTGACTCGGGGGAGTCGGGGCAAAGAGGGGAGAGGGCCGAAGACTTGCAGCGACTCACACTGCTTGCCGTACGAGAAAGCGTTCTGCACTGGGGATCGTTTGGAGCTGCTGGATCATTGATTAGGACGGTATTTCCTTGCACTGTGGTTTTTGTTTTTTTTTTTTTTGTTTCCTCAGGACCTGTTTCTGACATGGAGTAACCTAAGTGTTGCATTCATGTGAAATACCCGTATAAAACTGTTCTTGGAACAAATGTGCGTGCTTGAAGTATCTGTAGGTAATAATAAGGTGAAGGAAGCTGCTCCTCCCATGATTTTGCTTTTTTAATAAGAAAAAAATGCTGCACCAAACGATCTTGTGGAAAAGCTGCTCCTTCCTCCCTTCCTGTAGCTTCGTTCTGATCCTCTCCCGCTTTTGGCTCCATTGCAGGATATTTGCTGAGGTTCTGCTTGGTTTGTGCCGTTCCTGGGATGGTTTCAATATGCGAAGACCTGAAGAGAGAGGATGCCGTTACCCAGAAGCAGCAGTAAAACTTCTTGTCAGCAGATCGCAAAGTACTTTATGGAGAGGGGGAAGTTCTGTGCCGTGGACGGAGCAGCTGATGCCGCTCCTGGCTCAGGTGTGGTCCCGGGTCTTCGCCCTGTTCCTGTTGAAGACGGGTTCCTGCTTGTCTGTGGCCAGGGAAGGTGGCATCATCCATGTGCTGTTCTCCTGCCTTCGCTGTGGCAGTAAAACGTCTTGGCCAAAGGATAGGAAAAAACGGTGGGTGCCTGTTTCTGCACGCCCGTGGGTGCAGCAGAGTCCGTCAACGGCTCTTGGCGTCCTGGGAGCTTCCCTCTTCTCCGTCTGGAAATTTCTTTTTTCAAGCATTAAAAGCTGAAAGAGCATGCTTGCTCTCTGTGGGAGTCGTTTAAAGCTCTTGATAAAAATCTGTACAGTCCCCACAGGTGCTCCTTTCACGGGGAAGAAGGAGCTGCGTGACGTCCCCTCTGCCAGGGACGAGGAGTGTGCGTGCCCGTAGGCGGTGGTCTGTTATTTATAGAGCTGGCTCTGCGCAGAGAGCTGCTGTCGGAGACCAGACTGCCTTTTAAAAAAATACACCTTCCCGAGGCCAGCCCGTGCTCGCTGGGATGCAAACCCTTGGCAAACCTGGAGTTTCGGCCCTTCTGTCCGGAGGGATGCGCTCAGGGAGGCGAGCCCAAGCAGAAGGGCAGCGCTAGCGCGCGCCTGGGGAGCTGCTGCTGGCATTTCACGTGCTCGGCTTTGGGTCAGCTACGCTTAAACCGTGCTCTGTAGGTGGTGATGAGAGCCCTGGCTGCTTCTGGCAGCGTGCAGCTGCGGGAGAATCTCAGTCTTTCACTTATTTGTTCCCTAGGCTTCTGCATCCCTGCGGAGGCAAACGCCGCTCAGCCCTACCCCAGAGCAGCAGCAGCAGCGGAAAGCACTTGGCTTCGTAAAGAAAACTGTTCTCTGAAAACGCGATGCAGGGCTTTTTTTGTTTTGGTTTTTTTTGCGAGCTATGGGACTCGGGTTTTGTGTTTGGCAGGGATTGCGCAGCAGCCCCATCGCTGCCGCTGGTGCCCTGTGCCAGCCCGGTGGTGGCTCTGTGGGCACCCCCCCACCTCAAGCCCTGTCCCCCGCCCCGTGTCAGCGGTGCCCATTTGCTCCGGTCCCCCCCTCTGCGTTCACACCAGGGTTTGCCGGATCAGGCCCTGGCTGGAGCTTTGCCATCCTCTTCGGGATATGTCAAGGTGCAGAATTAATTAATAAGTTTACCTGAAGATGGCAAGAGCCGCTTCTTCTTGTTGGGGTCAGACGAGGCGGGTTTTACCCTCGTTTTACTGAGGTTTCCCCTGATGCGAGCATGAATTTGTGACCCCCCCCAAGTAACTGCGCTGAGCAGCTTAACTACTTTGAATCATAGAATCATTGGGATGGAAAAGACCTTTAAGACCATCGAGTCCAACCGTGCCTGCACTGTTTTGAGTTAAATTGCTACAGGCTGTTGGTGTAAGTAGCTTTAAGCACGTTCTCAGTAGCTGCAAACCCTCTTGGTGTTTTAACCCACAGACAGAGAAGTGCTGATGCTTCGATGCCAGGTGTGGGTAAGGAAAAGCCCACGGCAGGGCTCGTGTCCCATGGCACCCGCTGTTGGGAGCAACGGGAGTTGTGTTCCTGGAGTGTTGTGACTGAATGGGAAGGAAAGCGCAGCTTCCCTTCCCGCGGGGGCGCAGAGCGGCTGTCCCACACCATCCCTCTGTCTGGGGCGAGGGATGACCCCCTGCCCGGGCTGGGGACAGGCAGCGGGTACCAGGCGGCAACAGCCGCTGCTCGGGGCCCTGGGATGCTGCTGGGCGGGAGGTGTGTGTAGAGGGACGGTATAGCAGTATATTTATTCATATGTGTGTGTGTACGCATACAAATGCATATATACATGCACACACGTATATATGCCTACATATATATGCAGACACTTTTTTATATACACACACATACGGAAGCGTACGCACCTAGGTGTATACACGCACAAGCACAGGCGCAGACAGATCCTAGCTGGCGCAGCGTCCCCTGCGAGCGCAGCTTCCCAAAGCTGGAGGCTGGAGATGCTCTCTCAAAGAAACACACACACATATATATGTAAAAATACCCATTCACATGTAAACACATACGTGTAAACCCCCTCCGCACACACGCGCACCCCCAAGCTGGTGTATCGTCTTGCCTGCAAGGATGGCTTCCCAAAGCTGGAGGGTATATAGACGCATGCAGACATATATATATATATATATATATATATAAAAAGAGAGAAAGAACATAAAATACATACACACTCACGCATGTGTATAGGCTTATAAGCGACTCCGGAGCCGGATGGCAGTGGGAGGGCACCCCCCACCCCCCCCATCCCTCCACCCGCAGCTGAAGGATCCTGCCCAGCCCTTGCTGACCTTCTCCAAAGCCTGGGGAGGGAGGGAGGGAGGGAGGGAGACGAGCGACTGCTTTTTTCATAGCACCAGGGGCTGAGATGCTTTTAGGCAAAGCTTTGGAAAGCACTTGGTTAATTTTTTTTTTTTATTTCCCCCTAGCAATAAACGGCTGGAAAGGCGCCAGCAGCAGTCCTCATGCGTCCTGCCTCTGTGCTTGCAACAGCCATAAGGAAAAATTGGTTGAGCATGAAGGGCGGGGGGGGGGGAAATAGATCTGCAAAATTTGGTCTCTTTGGGGCCATGGGAGGGCTGGCAGTGCCAGCATTGCCCTGGACTCGTGGAGCCCCAAGCACCCAACCTGATACCTGCACTGGGATTTCGGCTCTCTGGGGTAGCCCTGCACCCCAGCCAGGCCCCCCCGGGACAGCCAAGATGTGAATCAGCCCAAAACTCTGACATTAACAACTCCCATTCAAGGCGAGGATGGTAGCAATGGGGAAAAAAAAAATAAATCAGATTTTCCCCCCCCACCCATTTTATCCAATGGATGATACAATTTTATACAATTTTGCAGCACGCCTTCCTCCGGGCTCACAAAGACCGACCCTCTCTCCCCCACCCCCCAGCTGCGTGTCCCACCCCACAGCATCCCTTTAAAACCAGGCTGCAAAATCCTGCATCCCACAATAAATAAGTGGAGGAAAAAGTCTGAGCCCCCCCACCCCGGTCCTCCTCTGCTGCATCCCAGAGGGGTGTGAGCATCGCCCCCCCGGTACCCAGCCGAGCCGTGGAAGTGGGCTAGCACAGAATGGCAGGGGAGGCTAAGCAATATTGGTTTGTTTTTTTTTTTTAAATACTGTATTTTTAATCCTTAAAAAATACTAGGACAGTATTTAACAAACTTCATTACACATCCGGCGGACATATGCTTTCTTTTTTTTTTTTTTTCATCCATAAAATTATTATTAGCATAAATAATTCTATTATGCAAAAAGAAAGATTTTTGTCAAACAGCACCGATCATCCGGTTTCGCGTGACACCGAGTATGTACAATTATAATACACGTGCGGACCCTTCTGGACACAAGCTCTTCCAAACTGCTCAGTTTGTAGAAAACACTCCAAACTGGGTTTTGATTTATTTTTTTTTTTTAAATTTTTTTTGAATGTTTTTTTTTCTCCTTTGCTTAAACAGGTAAATATTTTTAAAATAAGTATGTACAGCTGGACACTGGAGATTTGCATTAAGGTGCTTTAATTTGCTATCATTTGTATTCAGTGCATTAAGAAGGCGGCAAATTAAAATCTCCACCCAATTGCTCCGGTTAACGAATGCAACGCAGTTTGAGAGCCGGGGCCAGCAGAGCCCGGGGGTTTGCTACAGCTCAGCCTTTTTTGTTTGTTTTTTTTTTTTTTTTTTAAAGGATATTATTTTTAAAAGATTTTTGCAGCCCCGTAGTTTGCTCCAAGTTACTTGGGGGATGCTTCGGTGGCCGCTCCGTCCCCGCGCCACGGCCACCTCCTGCAAACCCAGCGTGAAGCTCCTCTCGCTGTGGCACGGGGCCGCGAGGAGGGGGCTGGGGATTTTTTGGTATGTGTAGGGGTATTTTATTTATTTTTTTGTCGTGCGTGTGTGTGTGTGTGTGTGTGTACTCTCAGCTCGATGCAAACCCGAGCTCAGCACCCGAATCCCTTGGCATGGAGGCGAACCTCTGCTCCGTGACGGGCGAGGGGCTGGGAGGGGGTGAGGTTTTGGGGGGGGGATGACCTGGTGGCCCCCCGGCAGCATCACTCCAGCCCCTGGGTGCTCCGCTCCCGCTCCGCCGCTCGCCGGCGGCTCCCGCTTTTAAAAAATCCAAGCTGTAGGGATTAAAGAGAAACATAAGAAAAAATAAAACAACCCCACGCCGTTACTTCGGCTCATTGCTGGGACCTGCCTGTCTTTTAGTGGGATCTTGCCGGGAGGTTTGGACCCTGAATAGAAATAATACGGAAGTGGAGGTTAGAGGAGCTTTTTGTGATGCCTGGTGGTGTTGAGGGGCTCGTGGGGCTGTGGACACGGAGCTGGGGAGGCCGGGGGGGTCTCTCCACACCTGAGGGTCTCCACCGAGCCCCCAACGCGTGTGGCTTAAGGGCTGCTCACCTTCCAGAGCGCGAGGACGAGCAGGGCCAGGAGCAGGAGGCCTCCTAACGTGCTCCCCAGGATGATCCAGATGGGGATCTGCGACTCCTCCGGCTTGGAGATTTCAAACGTTATCTGCAAGGGAAGAGCATCCAAATACGCGGCTGCCGCTGGGTGCAAGAACCAGGTGGGCAGGAGCGGGGGCGGGGGGGCGGCGCGGTGGTGGGGATGCTGAGCATCCCTCTGGGAGGATGCTGGAGCTGCTGGGAAGAACGCCCACCCCACGCACCAGTGATTGGGCTCAGGTTTTCCCTGTGGAATCCGGTGGTGCTGGGCCCAGAGCTGCTTGGCTCCAGCCACAACTGCACCGAGTCGCTCCGGGCTCTGCAGAGCTGGGTGCCTGGGGCAGGATGGTTCTTCTGCGGGCTGCAAGGTTTTTCCCGCTGGGGTCAGAGCAGGGTTTTGCTGCGTCCCCGGAGCTGCCAGGTCCGTGTGTGACCGTCCTGCCTGGGGGCTCACCTGGCGGCTGGGGTCCTCCTCGCGGAAGATGAAGGGGCTCCCAAAGCGTCGCTGGAGTGCGGCGTTCATGGTGAGCTTCAGTGACTTGAACTTCAGCTGCACAAAGAAATGCTGGGTGTGAGTGTCGGCCACAGGAGAGGACCCAGCACCCCGGCTGGGTGTCGTGGCTCCCCCCCAGCTTAGCATCCCTGCTGGGGATGCTGTGTGCTGCATCCGGGGCGGGGGACGGACGGACAATGCAGATCAAACAGGGAACGTGGCTAAATTGCAGCAAAAAGGACTGCTCAAGATGAAATTCCCCTTAATGAGGTGCTGTGCGGGATGTTGGATGCGCACACCAATAGAATATGTGGGATTTGAAAGCAAAAATCACCCCCCACGCCCCCAGGCTTCCTGGGAGGGAAGGCAATCACAGGAGAGGGGAAAAAAAAACCACAAAAACCCAACATGATTTCATGGTGCAAGGGCCTCTTGGGGGTATTTCTCCTCGAAAGCCATGCACCTGCTTCAGGAGGACTTACTGCTTTCAGAGACTTCATCCACAGATTGCCACGCAAGTGAAAGTTCATCTCCTCGTTGGGGGCTAATTTCACATTGCAGTCGATGGAAACGATGTCAGAGTTGCTGTGGTTCTGCAAGGGCAGAAGTTTGTGCTGTGGGAGCATCGCCGCCGAGCAGGGGACAGAAACCCCGGCACTCACTGAGGGCAGTGAGATCCAAACCCTGGTGGAGTGGCCACACATCCTCCCCCGTGGCCGTGGGGCATCCCCATGCCTGGAGCTTTCTCTCTGGTTTGGTGGCTGCCTGGGGCGGCAGGGCTGAGCCCAGGGCCAGGATCAGGCCCACGAAGGCACCTACCAGGTGGGGGGTGCGGGAGAGGTCCTCCTCGGCAGGCGTCCTCCGGTAGTCGGTGGTGTTTCCCCAGATGTTGCAGGTCGTGTTCTCCTGCAGGAGAAGCTGATGGGCTCCGAGCATGGGGACGGGGACCATGGTGGCTGCCTCCCCGCGTCCTGCCCCGTGCTCAGCACCCATCCTGGTGAGTGGAGGGGATGGGGAAGAAGGACAGGGAACTGCTGGAGAGGGGACAGCAAAGGGCCACCAAGATGCTGAGGGGTCTGGGACACCTCTCTGATGAAGAAAGTCTGAGGGATTTGGGTCTCTTCAGTCTGGAAAAAAGACGGCTGAGGGGGGACCTTATCAACGCTTATCAATACTGAAAGGGGGGTGTCAGGAGGATGGGGCCAGGCTCTTCTCAGTGGTGCCCAGCGACAGGACAAGGGGTAACGGGCACAAACTTGCCCATGGGAAGTTCCATCTCAACACGAGGAGGAACTTCTTTGCTGTGAGGGTGGCAGAGCCCTGGCACAGGCTGCCCAGAGAGGTGGGGGAGTCTCCGTCTCTGGAGACATCCCAACCCCACCTGGAGGCGTTCCTGTGCCACCTGCTGTGGGTGACCCTGCTCTGGCAGGGGGTGGGACTGGGTGATCTCCAGAGGGCCCTTCCCACCCCCACCGCTCTGGGATTGTGTGATTCTGGCACCCCCCGGGCTTTGCCGGTGCTGGTGGCTGAGCCTCTCCCCAGCCTGGCAGAGAGCCCTATCCCGGATGCCAGCCACGTGCCCCGGGGTGTCACAGGTGACACAGGGGCTTGGCCAGCGCTGGCAATACAAAATGCCTCCACCGAGGCCAAACCCATCTGTAAACATGCTGGCTCCTGTGCCGGGCTCTTTCTATCACTGGCACGAGAGCCCCGCGGGGCGGCAGGAGGCTCGGGATGCCCCAGGCTCTGCTCCCAGCCCTCTCACCACCCTACGGGCACTCAAGCCTGCGGTTGACCCCAGGCACCGCTAACGCTTTCAAGACCCTCAAGAATTCATTGCATACTGGAGGGAGGTCTGGCTCGGAGAAATACTTGGACTAAACCCTTTGGCCGCTACCATTTATCATGTTTCCAGCCATGCGAATGCAAAAGGCAGAAGTCCAGGCACGAGCCAAGACCGTCCGTGCAGGTGTGAGCACAGGGGGGGGTTTGCAAAAGGATGGGGTGACCCCGCTGTGGGGTGTCCCTCCCTGGTGCAGAAGGGACCCAGACGTGCGTAACGGGGATGAACCCCCCCTCCTACCTGGTCCACCACAAATTCCTTCAGGAGCAGGAGGCGGTTGCCCGCCCGGGTGGCCACAGGGGCGGTGAGCTTGATGGTCAACCCCTCCACGGGGAAGAAGCCCAGATTCTGCAGCTGCGAGGGCAGAGGACAGAGATGTGTCCCAAGGGATGGGGATGAGCAGGGGGATCCTGGCACATCCCATTTCCGGGATGGTGCTTTGGGGGGAAGGTCCCTCGGCCGGTTTAACACCCCCTCCATACCTTGAAGGTGCAATGAAAGGGGGGGCCAATGCTGTCGTATCTCTCCAGGGAGCTGTTGGACCTGATTTCATAGTAGTCCAGGCTCGACGCCCTGTTGCGACAAAGGATGACAAGTCACGAGGTGGGCTCGGCCCAAACAGCCCCTCCGCAGGCAGGTTCCTCAAGGAGAGGACTTGAGGTCTGTCTGGCCCCATTTCGGACAGAAACTATGGCCTGGCTCCACTTTGTGCAAAAAAACCGGGGGATTTTCAGGCTATTCTGCTTCTGCAGCATTTTCCCTTTTGTCGTAGAATTTTTCTTGCTTTTTTAATATAACAGAGCCATCCAAGGCCCCGGTCGGCAGTTTGAATGTCCCGTATGAATCTCGGGAGGTCAATCACATCTCTGTCTCGCAGCTGGGAAGGGAGGGAAGGAGCCAGGACCGTGTGACGGGTGCTCCTGGGACCAGCCGGGAGCGCCTGTGGGGGGGATGCACGCTCGCCACTGTCACGTCATGGGGCACGTGGCCCAAACCCCCCCCAAACTCTTTGAAATGATTTCCCCTTTCTTTCCCACCCCCCCACGGTACCCACATTTTAATTTTTTTTGTGCTGTTGCTTTTCCTCCAAATTCTCCCTTCTCCCGTAAGAGCGGTTCTGATATTGGTTAAATTGAGAATCCCCTGATTCCCATAAATTGTAAGTATTAAAGTGATTTTATTTTCAGTGCCCCACTGCCTTTAGTGTAAAATAAAAAAAAAATAAATGACTGAAGGTCTCAAAAATCTGCTAAGAATTACAGCAAGCAGTGCCAGGGAATGTGTTCTGGGATCCACAGTTTTTTTTTTTTTTTGTAATCAGGTTAATAAATTATCGTCTGTGCCTTAGCTCCCGGCTCTCCTTGGACCGAGGATGCTCTCTGCTTTAGTTACGGTTGATGCCCAAACCCTTCCATGCACATCCCTCAGCCGAGCTTCTGGTGAGACGATTTTTTTTAGTGGGCTGGCTACCAGCCCAGGCACTGGCTAGTAACACATGTTATGAACATTATTACCTACAATAAGTACTTTTTCCCCTTGAAAGAAAAATGGCCCTCACGCCTATTTAATAACACGTGCGCATTTAAACATTGTGCGAGCGCAGCAGCTTGTTGCTTCTCGCTGTTGATTTTTCCAAGGACCCGCTGAGCGGGATGCCCCTGATTTTATGGTTCCTTCAGCCCCTTTTCTAGGTAAATTCCACAAATTAAAGCTCAGTTTGCACTGGGCTCTGTTTGAACACAGCTCTCACGGGGCCAGCACTGGTTTTCCCGAAGGATGCGTGTGTGTGTGGTTCCCCCCCCGCCCCAGCAATGAGTTGCATCCCCTTCGGAAACAGGCACCTGGTGAAGAGCAGGTCGGCTTCGTACTTCAGGTGAAAATTCAGGTGGGCGAAGTTGTCCTCCTTGGTGCTCTCCTTCTCCTCGCTGTCACTGAAATGGGCGAGCAGGGGTGAGGTGGGAGCTGGGTCCCTTCTCATTTTTTTTTTTTTTTGGGGGGGGGATGGGTCGTAGGAAGCAGGTGGGGAAAGGCTGAACTTTCGCTTTTTGGCCAAAGTGTAAAGAAGAAGCAATTTTATTCGGTAACTTTTATTAGCCCAAGGCCATAAAAGTAGCTCATTTGGAGACAGGTTTCACGCCCAGCAGCCGTAAAGCAGTGCAGCAGCCCCGGCAGAGCGAATCCTCGGCTGCGCTAATAATTGATGAAAATGAAAAAAAAAAACAAACCCAAAAAAACCCCCACCAAACCCTAACGAGATTTCCTTCGGCTGTCAGAAAACTTCAGCTGTGCGGGGGCAAGTGGGTGAGGAGAATTTCGCAAAGCTGCCAGGAGATATTTTTCCTGGGAGTGTTTGCAGTTGTGAAGGTGGGTAAGAAAGCGGCGGTGGCCGGAGCCCCTCTCTGCTTGGCGCAGACCCCAGCAGTGGCTGCACGGCCTCCAGATACACAGAAAAAATGATGGATATAAATATATAGATAAATAAAAACAGCCTGGTTTGCGAGTACTGGGCTGCACGCTCTAACAATCCATGGCAATCAGTTTTCCTTGTGGTTATTCCCCGAGTAAAGCCTCTAGCATCACCTATGGCAATGGGAGAAGGAAACCCAACCCAAGCCGGCGGCATCCCGACGACCTCGCAGACACATGCAAGGGAGAAAGCAACCATTAACCTGTTGGCGATCAAGTAGATCTCCATGCTTTGAAGGAAAATCGACTTGCTGAATTCAAAATCCAGACGAAAAGCTACCTGCGGAGGTTGGAAACAGATTGGAGAAAATATTAAGGGAAAAACCCCACAGCTGAGTGCCGGCCAGGAGCTCTGTGGGTGCGAGCATCCCCCTGCTCCCATCGGGAGATGCTGCCGGGCTTTGGGCAGAGCCTCGGCTTTCCAGGGAGAGAAGAGGCCCCGCTGGGGATTTGCAGGGTTTGCTCTCAGCCCCGCACTCTGCATTTTTTTATTATTTTTTTTTTTTGCTCGGAGATTGGGGAAGCAAGCAACCCCCCCCCAGCCTCTGGATGAGAAACCCTCCGGGGGACCTGCAGCGAGAGGCCGCTCGGTCCCATCTGCGGCACGGGGTCGGCTGGCGGGGGAAGGCAGCCGGAGAGAGGCCAACAACAATAAAATGTGATAAATGTCACATCTGCAAGAGCTGTGGCAATGACCTCAAACTGTCTGGGACTGCACAGCTGAGTATAATATTAAAGCTCCTGCTGCTCCCCGGCCAAATTTCCATTTCCAGCTTGTCTTTGTTTTGGCAGGACCTGGACTACCTGATGCCACGCAGATGCATTCTCAGCCCCCATAGGTCATGGGGAGTCAGGCTGCTGCGCTCTCGTGTACAGCCACAGGCATCTGAGAGGGCTTTTTTGGGAGCTTTAAAGCCTTAGAGAGGTGCCTGGAGCTCGTCCGTCATTTTCAAGCTTCTGACAAGGAAAGGCTTCAGACGGATGCGGCGGTTGGAAAGATTTTTCTCTTTAGATCCTGCTTGTCTTGTCCCGTTTTCCCGCGGCGGGGGCAGGACAGGCAGGTGGGATTTCACAAGGTGCCTGCAGAGAGTGGCCCCGGCGAGCAAGCTCCTGCATCTCCTCGCTTTCCCTTAATGCTGCACGTGACGTTTCCAAAGGGTTTTACGGCATTTAAAACACGGTGTTTGCTGGACCTGGGCTTATGCCCAGCGCTGGCAACCTCTGTGAGCTGCGGTCTGCAGGATGCCACCAGCCCGTGGGGGCTTGGGCAGGCTCGGAGGAGGGTCTGGATGGACCCCGGGTGCTCAGAGCATGGAAAATCTCTCAGAAGAGGGTACTTCATCCTGCGAGGAAGGAGCTCGAGGAAGTCACCAGAATGGTTTGAAGCCAACATTAAATTGCTCCAAAGGACTGGAGTCAAATCCTTTGGCTTGGAGGAGCCGGGCGACCTCCGAGCATCAAGGCAGCACGCTAACCATCCCCGGCTCCCAGACAAGCCTTTCAACCACCGGCAGCGGACAGAGAAAGGGAAGAACCCAAAATTTTATCTTTAAAAAAATCCTGTTCTAAGAGGGACGGCTGCGGCCCTGCGGCCGTGCTGGGGGCAGGGGCCTCCTGTCCCGTGGGTGAAGCCTCACTGGGGCAGGAGGGAATAGCTTTACCTTGGCCTTGGCTCGGAAGAAGGGGTAGCTCACATTGCACACTTTCTTGTTGGGGTGCTTGTCTTCAGTCATGCAGTCAATGTTGATGTCCGTGTCATCCTAAAATGGGACGCGAAGTGTCCATGGCACCGGGCACGAGCCCTGTGACCTGGCTCTTTATGAAAGCAGCAAACACACACACACACACACACACACACACACACACACACACGGCTCAAAACAGGCTTTAACTTTTGGAAAAAACCAACCAACCCAACCAACCAACCCACCCACCCCGGTTGTTGCAGGCTGGTAATCCTTCCCAAGCAGCAGAATTTCTAGGGTCGTTCCTGGAGAGGGCATTTCCAGCAAGCAACTTCCAGCTTTCCGATTTAAATCCCCTTAAGAAATTTAACTACAGCAGTGAATGAATGAACCCGAATATTCTTGGCACTGTAATTGGGAAGAAGAATATTTTCCTGTGTTGGAGTCACAGGGAAGCATCAAGAGATAATACGAGCTGTTGTTCTGCATGGCCACCAGCTAAGCAGTAATATTCAACTCCCCCATCCCGACGACCAGGTTCCTGCTGCTCACCCCCAGGCGGGCGAAGCTCCTGCCCATCGCAAAGCCCAAGCACAGGCTGGGGTGGGATGGGATGGGACACCAGAAGAGGTTGTAGCCTAGTTGCATGCAGGTGTCTGTCCCCACCGTGAGACAATGAGCTCTTCCAGTTTTCGGCACTGTGTTAGACCCCGTAAGGGTCTTGGTTTGAGCTCCGGCCAGTAGACAAGTCCTAGCCAGGAGCTGAAGCTACAAGGAAAATGCCTTGACAGCCATCAGCAACGGCCTGGAGCTTTCTCTCACTCATCTGCTGAGATTATAGACTTTCTGGGGGCCACAGATACTTTTTATTTGTGTCTCTATACAGCCCCTGACGCAAACATTCAGCCCCTCTGGTTGGCAATTTGCTTATTTAAAAGCAGCAGCTGGCAATTTGCTTATTTATAAGCAGCAGCAAGGAGCCCGTTAGCGGACTGATGCTACAAATATTTCCTGCAACCGCCGCTGCGTGCTGCTTTCCGTTACCGGGCATCGCAGGGTTCCCCCCTGCCACCTCACTTAATTTGTAGTAATCTCTCCGAAAAAATGCGTTCGTCTTATTTTGTGGGCAGCCTGCCCCACAATTTTCCCTTGGCACGGCTCATAGAAAAACAGAGGCCGGACATGGGATCTGCGGGCGGGTATGAAGTCACTGGTGGTGGTGGTGGGGGGGGTGAGCGAGGAGGGCTCAGCAGCATCAGCAAATTTCCCAAACCTCGCGGGGGAAAAGGGAGGAGTCGCACTGAGATGAGCATGTGGCGGGGGTGGAATATTGGGGAGGGCACCCAGGGCCTGGGGATGGGCTCACCCAGGGGACGAGCCGTAGAGAAGTGGCATCGCCCGGCTCGATGCTGAGCTCGCGTTATCAGCCCGTATTTCCAGGAGTTATATCTCAGCTGCAAAAATTCATCCCTGACGGGACCTTGGCCACGCGCAGCAAGTATTTTTAAACTATTGGAGCAGAAAAATAAAGAGGGAAATAATTTCATCTGCCTTTGACCTTCTTTCAGGCTCTTAAAATTCAAACGTTTTTGTATTTCCAAAATAAAGAGCTGAAAGGGCTGTAAGTGCTTAGAAACGACGCCAATAAACACGTCTGATTTATGAGGAATGGAGACGTTTTTGGGCTCTGGTTTAGGACACAGCTTTCTCATCCGGCCGGGATTAGGAGCGCCTCTGGAAAGCCCCGGATATCCCCCGGCAGCCTCACCTTGGGGATTAAGCTGGCGAACTGGAGGTTCCTGGAGAAGGAGATGTTGAGGACTGTGCTGTAGGCGTTTTCGCCTCGGTTCTCCAGCGCCGCCTCCACGGCCACCCTCCTCCTGCCGCTCTCGATGACGAAGATGGAGGCGTCGAAGGAGAGGCTGAAGGCCGAGCAGTCCGGCGGTGCCCTCCGCAGAGCCCGCCGGCAGAACTCCCTGCGAGAGGAGGGCAGCGCTGCGGGCAAGGCCTGCCGAGCACCCCCCGGGGACCCGGCCCCAGGAATTCCATGTGCACGGCGTGTAGGATAGTGCAAGGAAATCCCCGCTCTTCCTCTGTTGTGCTGCTACGGAAAGAGGAATCACGAATTCCTCCCACGGGCCATCATTTTGCTGGTGATTTTTGGCTAATGCTGCCTCGCTCTCTCAGATGCTGAGGGCACTGGGACACCTCTCTGATGAAGAAAGTCTGAGGGATTTGGGTCTCTTCAGTCTGGAAAAAAGACGGCTGAGGGGGGATCTTATCAACGCTTATCAACACTGAAAGGGGGGGTGTCAGGAGGATGGGGCCAGGCTCTTCTCAGTGGTGCCCAGCGACAGGACAAGGGGTAACGGGCACAAACTTGCCCATGGGAAGTTCCATCTCAACACGAGGAGGAACTTCTTTGCTGTGAGGGTGGCAGAGCCCTGGCACAGGCTGCCCAGAGAGGTGGGGGAGTCTCCGTCTCTGGAGACATCCCAACCCCGCCTGGAGGCGTTCCTGTGCCACCTGCTGTGGGTGACCCTGCTCTGGCAGGGGGTGGGACTGGGTCATCTCCAGAGGGCCCTTCCCACCCCCACCGCTCTGGGATTCTCTGTGACCCAGTTAGGAGCTTTGAGTGCCGTTGGGATGTAAAGAAAAAAATAAATCCCACACCATTAGCAAAGGGTAGGGCTGGCACCGAGTTTCAGGCTGGCTGAGCTCTACCTCCCAGTAAGATTACTGGCACAAACTGCAATGGCAGCGTCTGCTTTTACAGACTTGGCGGGTGTTTGCGCATTGATTTTCTTTACGCAGAATAAGAAAAGGAAAAGAAAATATAGGATGGTGCCACCTTCAGAGCCCCACGGCGGGGCAGCGAGGGTGCCAGTTTGAAGGAATAGCTCTATTCCAACAAGACACCTCAAAAGTGGTTTTCTCAGCAGAAATCACCTCCGCACCGGCTGCTCTTGCAGGGCACGATCCAGCGCCCGCTGATGCCGTTGGGAAAACTCCACAGGCTTCAGGAGGAACCGGACTAGAGGTCTTGCACCCTGGTAGACCATGGTGTTTGCCCATGGTTATTCGTAGGACTCCAGCCGCTAAATTCCGGAAATCATCCCCTTCCCGCAGCTCGCTGCAACCTCCCGCAGCACAGCCCAGCCAGAACCAGTCATGCCCTGGGTCGCAGCCCCAGGGACCGAGAGCTTTACGGAGCTTTACAATAAATGCTGAATTATGGGATACAAGTAATCCCCAGGTAGCGGTGCTGGCCAGGAGCTTGGTCCAGAGCCCGCTGCCATCGATGGGAGGTGGAGGTTTGGACTCCTGTGCTCCTAGATAACCTTTAAAGCTCTTTAAGTGATCAGATGTAGTGTATAATTATTTCTGCTGCGTGAGTCAAGCCTGTAATTGCCAAGTGGGTAATGCCAGCCTTGCACTTATTCCCCCCTATTATTTTCTGATTTGTCTCCCTGGGGCTCATCACCATGGCATCAAATATTAGTTGTTTTGTGGATTCCCTGAAAAACCACTGATTCGTTCCAGGCAGGGAGCAGGCAGAGTCTCAGAGACCCACTGCGAGCCGAGGTGCCGAGGAGAACCTCGTGGTGGTGCTGGAGGAACCTTATGGTGGTGTTGGATGAAGGACCAGCTGCGATGGCAGAATCTAGGGAGCATGGGTTGGGGGGGCGCCTTTTGGACCCCCTCCAGTTTGTGATACTGGTTGGGAGGATGCTCTGAGCGACCTACTCACATGGCACTGGGCACATCGCTTCTGGCATCCAGGACCAGGTCAGGGACGCAGTGCTCATCTTCATTGCACCCGTTCCAGAAAGGGACCTGAGAGGGATGACAAGAGCAGCTTGGTGACACTTTGAGCCCCAGTTTGTGCTCCAAGGAGAAGGGACACAGGCAGCGATCCCAGGCTGCAAACACATTCCTATCACGGGAGGGAGCAACCCGAAGATAAAGAAGCAAATGTTCCATTGGGCAACAAATCTGCTGACCAAGCACCCAATAAGAGGCACCCTGGGAGGTCGGTGCTGCTACCTACCGAGACCTTGAGCGAGGTGGGCCAGCTATCGTCCAGCATGGGGCCGTTCTCAGGGTGCTCCAGCTCGTAGTCGATGGAGAACGTCACCGGCTTCACGTAGTCAGCTGTGTCCTGCGGCGGACAGAAAGCATCCTTGAGAAGGACAGGGCTCCTGCTCGTGGAGGGGCAGCATCAGAGAGCGAGGTAAGGCAGAACTGCAGGCAGGTGTGATTATTTTATGAAATAAAAGCTTTGCAATCTTGTATGCTTGGTGTGTAATCATCCTGCCTCTCCAGCTAGCCCCTACCGAGGGACAGGGACAACCCGAGCTCGGCGGTGCTACTCAACACCCATCTGACGGTGCGGGAAATGCTGCACCCTGGGGACGCTGCCTCCAAAAGACGGATGCTCTGGGATCACTGACCCTGAGCCAGGCTCCCAGGGGACGCAGGACTGTCCTACAACCCTGACCTGGGCCTTCTCCGGCCGGTAGCGACGCTGCACTTTTCCTGCAGCTCTGTGAGCTTTTCCCATGCATTGCCCTGGCCGCACGGGGTGCAGTTAGATGCTCTGAAGCGAGATGCTTCTTGGGCTAAATCACAAGCTCCATCTCGAGCTCCAGACTCAAATTTCCCAGAAGTTCACGGCAGTTCAGGCCAGGGCTTGGGGCCGGGCCAGTCTGGCAGCTCGACCCTCCCTGGCCTCGGCAATGTTCTCATCATTCACTGGGAATGTTTGATTTTGGCCAGGTTTGTGCATCAGCTGTTCCCCACCAGCAATGCAGAGGGTTTCGGTGGCTCCTGCACCCAGGGAGGGGGACCCTGATGGCCAGAGGGGTGCAGAGGGTGAGAGCACTGGGGACTGTCAGGGAGGCATTTGGTTCCCTAACGGAAAAAAAAGAGTTTTCTCTGATTTTGGAGCAGGGGGACCAGCCTGACCTGCGCATCATGAGTGCACGCCCTCCCTGAGGGCACGGCTAGCGGCTCGTGGACAGCGCGAGCTGGGGCTGCAATGAAGTCAGTGCTTGGGGACCCCGCGGCAGCTGCGTGCCAGCAGCTCCATCCCTGACCACATCAAACCCAGCGAAGAAATCCAGGATGGAGGATGAGGCTGGTTTCCAGCCATTATGGCTCCTCCAACCACGTCCCAGCACATCGTTGCTTTGCACATGGTGGAGAGCATCTTTGCCGGGGCGGCTGCCTCTCCTCCGGGGGCTGGCCAAGGAGGAGACCCCAGCCTTGTCCCCTTTTGCACTCACCAGGACGTGGAACTGGAGCCTGTCACAGTGCTCCTGCCCAGCGAGCAGCACCAGCCCCTTCTGCGTGTGCCGCTCTCCGCTCTCATCCAGGTGAGCCCGTGGCGTGTACCTGCGCTCGTCGATGGTGGCGTTGTACCGCAGCGCTGGAAGGAGAGCAGCGCCGTCAGGGCTTCTCCCCGGGGTTACCACCCTCACTATACAGTGACGCCGGGGCAAAAATGGGCTTTTGCACACTCAAGCCCCTGTCACCCCACTGGGAGGAGCGTGGCAGGGAGCGCGCTAAGGGAAAACTGGGAAAGTTGGGCTAGAGTTGTTATTGCCTGCTTCTAACAGACGTTTCTTTTGGGCAAAGCATCCGCTCTCCAGGTCAAATAAGGAACTTGAAAAATGCATTATCCAAAGACGCTGTGTAAAATCTGCGCGGGATATACACTTATTTGCCTCTTATAAATGCACATGCTGGCCTGTACCAGTTCTGGAGCTATTGTACCCCAGAGCACTCTCCTCTCCCAGATGCTTCACTGGAAGATCAGTTGCTTCCTGCAGCGCTGTCGAAAAGAAACCGAAGGTCCTCGACCCGGTGCCAAGCCAGGGTGGGGGTGGGGTGCACAAAACGTGGGTAAGCAAAGAGCAGCCATCAGCCCCCAGCACACACCGTCCACCAAGTGGCTCTTCTGGGTAGAAATCAGTGTAAAGGTAAATAAATGAAGGAAACCCCACTCAGTTTTTTTTTTTGTCCTGCAAGCTCTGCAATGATAGCCGTTAGGAGGAAAACACTGGATTTAATAGTGCAACTCAAAATTCTTGCTCTAGGGGATGGGAGCTTTTCCTTTGGCTTTACTCGGGACCCAGGTTCCCTCTGACAGCGTTTGCTGCCGGGTTGCAGGGGACGGAGCCTCCACCGATTCCCCCGGCTCCAGCTGAGTCACTGGCATCCGCCGGGCAGGCTCGGGGTCACAGCGACATGCGAGGGTTTAAAAGCAGAGCTGGCCAATAACTTCACGGAGGTTCCCCGGGATATTAGGGAAACGTGCACATATGGTCAGCAGCTGCGTCCTGCCGCGGCAGCGGGGAGGATGAATGAACTCCACGGGACACGGTCCGGGCACGTCCTCTCCTGTCCCGCTGCCCGGTGAGGCGGTGGTGACACACCCGTCGCACGCACCGCAGCAAGGCAAGCTGCGGGAGAGCTTGGCGCCAGGGCGTAGGTGAGAGAAAAGGCTAAACACTGGCAGGGTGGAGTTCTTGGGGTGTTTCTTGGCACTGCTTAACGGCAGAGCCACCGTCCCTGCTGCACCGGCCAGCACAGGGACAAATTTGTGGGTAAAAAGGGATGTGGCAGATGGCAACGCGCACTCCTCCAGACATGCCAAGCTCCTGGACGGTTTCCCTTGGCAGAAGCCAAGTGCTCCTTCGGGGCTGGAAACCTAAACGACGCATGAATTGGGTTTTTTGTCGCGCGAGCAGCCGTGCCGCTTACCCAGGCTGGCCGTCTGGAAGTGAGCCGAGAGGAAGACAGCGGTGAAGCAGACGAAGGCCGACATGCAGGTGGCATCCTTCCCGTTCCGCTTGCAGTCCTTGGTGAAGATGTTGATTTTGGAGGGCTCGAAGCGGATGCTGGCGTTGATCTGGACCACGCTGCGGGACCTGTGGGGCGAGCAAGGGACGGGAGATGTGCTGGGGCACGGGACACCCGCAGACATCTGCAGCAGCTTCCAAAAGCCTCCAGATTCATCCTTTTCACACTTTTTCACCCCTTTTCCCAACATCGAGAAAGTGCTGAGGAAGACGAAAGGCCACCACAGTGTGCCGATCTTCTCTCAGCTCATCTATGCAGGATTTGAAGAATAAAATCTCTTGCACGTATTTGCCTCCCTGCTTATGACAGTGAAGCGGCTCAGCACCGAGAGCAGGATTTGGCACGCAGCACTTCCAAAGGCAGACCTCAGGGTGGCCCATCTCTGCTGGGCACAGCTACCCTCCATCCTAACAGCTTCAAGGGACTTTCCAAACATTAATCTATCTTTGCAAATATTAAATTCTTCTTATTCAATAAGAGCAGAGGGAGCCTGGGCAAATCACCGCAAATGGTTTGAAACTTTTGGGGACCTAATAACGAAATTCAATGCAAAACCAACTCTGATGTCCTTCAAGGGTCCAAGCGCATTGAAATGCCATGGCCCTCCTGGGCGGGGGGTCATTATTGTAGAAAGACGGGTCAGATTTTTGGGGCATCCGTTTCCCCCCCCTCCAAATGTCAATATATTGCAATGAGCTTTGGGCCGAGGAGAGTGCCAAATGAGATGCAGCTAACCACAGCAGCACGGCGTTCCCCAGAGAGCCGACGGCCAAGTCAACGAGCCCGTCTTCGTTCAGGTCCAGCTGTCCGTGGATGCTGCATCCAAAATACATCAGGCCTGGCGCGAGGTCCGCAGCTGCTATCCGCTGAAAAGCAAAGGGGAGAATCCAGGCTGGTTTCCAGCCGGAGCATCCCTGCCTGCGAAGGAGGGGTTTGCCACGCCGACCTCTCCACCTTGCTACTGAAGATGCCCCTTTCCAAACGATTGCACCAAACATAATTTTCCAGGGAATGACACCATCCAGAGATTTCTACTGATTTACTCTGCATGTTTACTGTGTCTCTCACAAGTGTGAGAAATATTTTATCTATAGTAATCCATTGCACAGATTGCTAAGCATTGCCCCTAATTTCAAGCATGTTTTCCATCCCCTACGTTTGCTTTGTCTTGGACCCCTCACAAGAGAAAATATCCAGCAATAATAATGAACAACACGGTACTGCATGTGACTTGATTGTGCTCTATCAGTCTTTAAAATGGGCACAAATGACATTTATTCTGATGAAGGATGGGCACGACGGAAGCACCCGAGGGCTGTACCTGCTTGTACTTCTTCAGGACGGTGTCTTTGAAGCCGAGGAAGATGTATATGGCTCCTTGGTGCTCGTCCTCCAAAGGCGCCCCGACGACAAGGTCGTTGTAGGAGTCCTGGTTGAGGTCGGGCACGGCGGCAATGCAGGAGCCGAAGCGGGAATTCTGGTAGCTCTGCAGATCTACAAGGGCACCGCTGGAAACGAAGCGGTTCTGCCGGGCCAGCCAAAGAGAAAAGGCAAAAAAAACCCCAACCCCAAACCCATCAGCAGCAAGCCTGGCAAGAGGAGAAAGTCCTCAACGGCAAGCAAATATGATGCAATTTCTCTAAGGAAGGAGGTTAGAGCCCTCCTGGCGCTGTGGGACTTTCTGCTCAGCATGTCCTTGGGGACAGACGAGCCCCATGCCAGCCCCACGCCTGCTTTGCCTTTCTTTTATAGCAACCTGCATAAATAGTTGCATAAAAAAATTGTGCCTTAGATACGGGGACTCCCGCTGCTCTGGGCAGGCTCTGCAGCCTTGGATACCGAGCGTGACCTGCTCGCTGCCCCAGATGCCCCCGGAGCCTGATGGATTTGGCTCTGAAACTGCATTTTGAGCCAGCTTTGAAGGCAGCAGGAAAGCTGGTCCTGCCCCAGAGCGCTGGTGCGTGCCAGGGAAGGGGACAGGGGTGGCACATGTCCTGCCTGTGCCCTGAAGCGACGGTGGAGGGACCGACCTTGCTCCCAGCCATGACCCTGGGCAGGAGGGTGCGCTTGGAGGGAACGGTTTTGGGGGAGGCAAAGTGGATGGAGACTGTTTGTCCAGAGAGACACCCACGTCGCAAAGACCCCACCACGCACCCCGTGCATCGCCTCCTCAGGGCCGGGGAACTCGCCTGGCCGGGAGCAGCGAAGCCTCGAGACGAGGTGGCTCCACTCCAGCAGAGGCTGGACGCCCTTCGCTGGCAGCGAACAAACCCCCCGAGACTGTTTATAAACAAGGAAAACAAGACAAATCCTCCCCGAGCCTCGCGGCAGCCACAACAGCGAGGCGCTGCCAAGCTCCACTGCCTTCGCACCGTGCCGCCGTGCCCTGCGAGGTTTGGTGGGAGCTGGCGGGTGCGCGCTGCCCAGAGCCACCCCGGGGAGGTGACACGAGGGGACACAGTTCCCGTGTTAATGCCTTGTCCCCTGCAATGTCCCCATCTCGCCCTGTGGTGCTGCCACGTACCTCCCGCAGGGTGTAGACATAGACCTTCCCCCTCTCCCTGCCCTCGCTGAAGTACATGGGGGCTCCCACCAGCAAAACATCGGTGACGCCGTCGCCGTTGACGTCGAGGGAATTGATCTCGCTGCCGTAGTAGGAGCCGATCTGGAGGAGACAGAGGAGGGGATGGGAGCAGTGCTCCTGGTGGCTAGGGGCACTGCCACCCCCCCGGTGGGGACCGCAGGGACGTTCTGAGCCCCATCCCTGCTACAGCCACGTGGTTTGGAGCTGTGGGTACAGAGACAGCCAGGACGTCCCCAGCTGCCCATGGACGCATTACACTGCTGAGCCGTTTAAACAGAACTATTTGCAAAATGAAGGCGGGGGGGAGGATTTATGGAGGAGCCTGCGTGCCAGGTGGAAAAACCTGCGCAGCATCCTTGGCAGCGTGCGCCCCGACGTTACCTGCTCGCCCTTCAGCGCCTGGTGGATGGTGAGGTTTCGGTTGTTGTGCATGCTGAAAATGATGACTTTCCCGGTGTGGTTGAACCTGGGTGCTCCCGCGACGTAAATCCGCTCGTGGTCGGTGGATATGACGGAGGAGACGGTGTAACCTGGAAGGGGGGCGGGCGGGGGGTGAGGATCTGCCTGCCTGCTCCCAGCCGCTGCCCGGTGATCTGCTTTCCATTAGCCCCCAGCTGCTGACATAACTCTGGCTGCCTCCCAGATCGGGAAGCTGGAAACCCAGATTACTTCAAAGATAAAGTCATTCAAACAAAACCCAGCGCCCTGACCCTGGGCTTTGAGCCGCCTGCTCGGGTCCTACCTACACCCCGGGCAGCGCAGCTGCACCAAGAGTTTTGGCACCGCTGAACACAGCCGGTGAACCCCGTGAAAAATCCTTCTCTCATCGAAGTCAAGTCCAATTCCCGACCTGATTAAGTGTTTTATTTCATGGCTTGCATCAAGTTAAAGAAATGCTAGCAAGGTGTGTGCACGCTGGGAGCCTGCGGCACCCGCTGCACGGAGTCTTCGAGACCCTGGCAGCTCCGCATCTGAAACCAGGCGTGAAAGACTTTGCTGATGCTTGACATTAACATTCACAGTCCAATAAAAGCCACGAAGCCATTGAGACCGATGCTCACAAGTCCTTATGGAAATAACCCTGTGCGAGCGAATGACCCCGAGCAATCCCCCTTTCCCACCCAGGAGGGTTATTTTCTGTGCCAGGATAACTGACCCCACACATCGCATGCCGGGCTGCGGCACTTACTATAGAATTATAGAATCAGAGAATCTTCATGGTTGAAAGGAACCTTTGAGATCATCGAGTCCAACCATACACACACAAAAAAACCCTACAATCTCTGTCACTAGAGCATGCCCTGAAGTGCCACATCTAGACGTTTCTTAAACACCCCTAGGGATGGTGCCTCAGCCCCCTCCCTGGGCAGGCTGGTCCAGTGCCTGACCACTCTGTCAGTAAAGTCATTCTTTCTAATAGCTAATCTAAACCTCCCCTGCCGCAGCTTCAGACCGTTTCCTCTGGTCCTGTCATTATTCCTGTGGGAGAAGAGGCCAACACCCACCTCTCTACACCCTCCTTTCAGGGAGATGTAGAGGGCACCACTTCCCCATGTGCGTGGCACTCAAAGCATGGCCAACCATGAAGCTGGAGAAGATCACTTGGGGTCACATCCTATTGAATTTTTGAGTGTCTCCAGGGATTATCAGGGTTTATGGACCCCTTTCCCTGGGTACTGGCCTTACCTGGGGTCTCTGTCTACCTAAATATTCCCTTCCTGGGGGGATGTTCCTAAACCAAGGTTGATGGTTGGACTAGATGATCTGAAAGGTCCCTTCCAACCTGGGCAATTCTATGACTCTATCAGCTTGGAAAGCCCCAGGTCCTGGCGCTGGGTGAGCTGGGCTGCTCTGCAGCAGGAGGGACTGGCATTTCCTTAATATTTCTGGATTTCTTACTCCAGAAAACAGGAAAGAAAGATCCTAGCCGAGCTCCCACGTGCGGTCACGGGTACCCCTTGCACAGCCACAGCCGTCCCCGCTCCAGGTGCCTGCAGCCGAGCCCCGGGGACACTCTGCTGTCGCCCCAAGAGATAAGCCGCGTGTCCCAGGGCCTGCTTGTGTCCCCAGCGGAGGGAAGAGCCCCGACACGCCGGCGAGCAGCCCCACAGCATCCCGCCCCGCTCCCTGCCACGGGGCAGCCCGGCCTGGCACGCACCCCTCTGAAGAGAGGCTTCATTTTGCAAACCAGGCTGATGTTTTTACTCCAGGCCTTCAACAGCCGCACATGGAACGGATTAACCCAGCAGGTATTTCCTCCCTTAGGCATGAGATTTCATCAGTGCTTTTTTAAACCATTCCCGTAAGCGCTGTAGGTGACCTGGGCTGGCCGGTGTCTGAGATACTTTGGCATTTAAATGGCTTTTGTGCTGCATGCCGTGGTGGACGCTGGAGTCTTCCCAGGCGAGGATGCTCACACACGCTGCATCCCTGAGCGAGGGGCAAGACAGGTCTCACGCCAACCGGAGCTCGCAAACAGCCCGGCATGGCACCACCTACGCTGGGAGCGCTGGCTGCTATTACTCATTGGAGAAATACGTTGTGCTTCCTATCGTTAAGTGTAAAATCATGAATTCGGCCCTGGCAGGAGAGCCTCATTCAGTTTTCTTACCTAGATACGCTCCGTGATTTTTCAGCTCCTCCGGGAACTCCTGGAGATAAGATTCCCGCAGGGGGATGACCTTCCCGCTGCTGGTTTCCTTCAGGACGGCTCCATTCCAGTCGTAGGCACCCACTGCCCCCAGCAAGATCCCGTCCTGTGGGAGAGCAGGAGTAGTTTGAGGGTATTTCTTGCCAAGTGGAGGCAATTCTCCCCCACGCTGCCCATACGGGCAAAGCCGATTCACGCTGAGATGGATGAGGGGACCTGATGGGAGAACACGTAGGGGGGTCCCTCAGAGCCCAAATCCTTGACTGTATACTTATTGGAGGCTGCAGAGTGCAGAAAAGAAAACCAGAAAACAGTCCCTCCCAGAAACTGCATGTTTTACAGAAAAGGGGAGAAATCTCACCAATGGAAAAGAAAAAAAAATCAATACAAATAATAATAATAATAATAAAAAAAACCCAAGCAAACCATTCTCCAAAGCACACCTGGAAAGATGGAGATATTTAAACACGCCGCAATGACATTTCACACCCTCTTCTTATCTTTTCAGCGTGCTCTTCCTCCCCGGGAAAAGCCCAAGCAGAAATTCCTCCTGGCTTTTCGCTCGGACCCGCCAGCCCACAGAGCCCGGGGGTGGGAAGGACCATCCCCTGCATCCCACCACCGACACGCGCCTTCCCCCGTGGGGGGACCCTGCCGCAGGCTGGTCCTAAGGCAGGCACTGGTCTCCCAGCAGCTCCCTTCCCCACGGGATAAACCAGCAGCAACAGCGTTTTCTTCCCGTTCTTCACGTTAGCAATTTAGCTTCGTGATTAATAACTTGCCCAAAGCACCCGTCTCCCCACCTGCAGCTGCCAGCGATGATAAAAAGCACAGGGCCCCCTCTTGCACAGGCAGGAGCCAAAAAAAAAAAAGCCCCACGTTTACTCTCTTACTTCCACAACGTGTGATGAAAATCCAGTCTGGGACATTTCCAGTCCAAAGGAGATTTCATTCTTGTTGGTTCCTTAAAAAAAAAAAAAAAAAAAAAAAAAGGAATTTGTATTTGATGAAGAGCTTTGCTTTCCTGGAGGGGCTGAGCCTCGGTGGGTCGGGGTGGGATGAGCGCCCACCTCCACCCCACCTGGGGCACAAAGGGCCTCGGTTGCCATAAATGTGCTTTTCTCCCTAAATCACCACAATTACACAAACTTGTGGTGTTAATAGGTACTGGGAGCTCTGCCCCGGTGCAGTTCTCTCCTTCTGAGACCCACAAAAATGTGGGTTTAGAGGATTTTGCTTCATAAGTGCAACTGGGTGAAGCTTCTCACCCCAGGGAAGCTTTCTTCCACTGAGAAGCATCGGGCTGGCCGGACCGGCATAACTGGCAAACTGGTGGGGAGTTTTTGAGCTGGTTTGACCAAAATTCCCCCAAACCCCAAGATGTTTAATTTCCAGTGAAAGCCCTCCATCTTCTGTCTCAATTGTTCGTCCTGGGATGTGCTTTTCCTGTGAAATTTAGACAAATTTAGTTTTGGAGACTGACAAACTTGTCACAAGGCGGACAGAAGCGCCGTCACTTTGAACAAAAATATTTCTTGATATTTAATTTCAGCCAATAAAACCCAAACCTCACATTATTCCCATAACCCCGCAATGCCTAACATTCCAGGGAGTCCCTGGCCATCGGTGTGTGGGGTTTTTTGCCCGCTTATAGCCCAGCTGGGTTTGAATGGAATTTGATGGGTGAGAAAGACACTGACACCAGACACTGACACCCAGATGACCCGCCCTGTGCCAAATTTCAAAGGTTTGCTGTAAATGACAGGGCCATCACAGCTCTGCGAATAACTGTTGCAAGAATGAGGGGGTCACCTTTTGAGGAGAAGCCGTCTGTGCTCCTGATGTTTTGAGGGATGCAAACCACTCCAAATAGAGACATCAAGGCCAGGCTGGGTGAAGCTTTGAGCAGCCTGGGCTGGTGGGAGGTGTCCCTGCCCAGGGCAGGGGGTGGAATGAGATGATCTTTAAGGTCCCTTCCAACCCCAACCGTTCTTTCTATGATTCTATGATATAAGAAGATATTCAAAGTGTGACTTTAGGTTCTGGATCAAAGCCTGGCAGGGAGGACTGGTGTGGGTGGGAGAGAAGAACCGGCAACGCCACGGCCAGCGTGGGCAGGATCTCGGGAGCAAGGACCACACGCTTCTCCAGCCAGGTTTTGTGAGGGCTGACGCTGCCTCGGGGCAGGGGGCTGCGCTAGACGCTCCTCCAGCGGCTGTTTTCTGCAAGTGGTTGTACTGATTCTGGGCAGTGGAAATTCACGTTTCCACGAGGTCACCAGAAAGGCGCCTGTTTTAAAATGTTTGCATCTCTCCTCATTAGTTCTCTTACTTATACGCGAGAAGAAGAAAAACAAAGTGAAGGAAAAAAGTCACTTTCTCCCTCCAAAAGGGCTTTCTCTAAGTGGGGCCAGACAAAATCTCTTTGGTCGCCCCTGTTAGTAGAATGTCCCCCCGTTGCCCTCAGCCGAAGCTGCTGCTGCTGCATTTTCATGCATTTGGGATGTCTGTATGTCATCCCAAACATGGTGATGCGCTGAGGATACTAAACCAGGGAAAAAGGGACAGCCTGTCCCTTGGAAAGCAGAGCCCTGAGAGGTGGGCAGCGCAACCTGAGCAATCAGGCTAGACTTTCCTAAACACGCTCCAGGAGCTAGCCCGGGATGGGGACTACTGGGGGGTTGGATGCAGCCACCTAATTCTGAAGGGTGGGAGAACGAGGCTCAATATCACCTATTTTACTAGTCAAGGTGCTCAGAGAGCTCCGAAAGTCTAAGTGCTCAAAGTGGGGGCTGGTGGGTTGGTTATTATGCATGAGCATCTTGCAGGAGCAACGGTACATTGCATTGAATAAGCTTTTAATCTGCTAAAGGAATGGAGATGGGGAGGTTCAGATGGTAAATTAGGCTACTCATTCTTAACAGGGAAGAGAAAAACATGGCCAGACCATGAAAACATCGTCTGGAAGCAATGAGCTGCCCGGCTTTCACAGCAGCAGTATAGGGAAGCAGCTCTGGGGGCAGTTGGAAGAGGACAGGTGCCTTCATCCCTCTTGGTGGTTGCAGATCAAAGCCAGAGTCACCTCTGCAGCAGACACCTTAACAGAAAAATGTCTGATTCAGTGTGAACTGGATAAAACGCAGCGGGAGTGGGTGCTGCTGCAGAGGGAGGCCGTGCCCTAACAGGCTGCCCAGGGAAGCGGCAGAATCGTCATCCCTGGAGGGATTTAAAAGATGGGTAGACAGAGTGCTTAGCGACAGGGTCTAGTGATGGTTTTGTCAGTGTTGGGTTGATGGTTGGACTCGATGATCTGAAAGGTCCCTTCCAACCCAGGCAGTTCTATGATTCTATGATTCTATCAAACAGATATCAGGGAAACCATGGCACAAATTCAGCAAACCGAGGACCGACAGCACATCTGAAGTAACCTGCTGCAGCCCGACCGGCCGGGATGTGTCAGGGAGCAGCAGCACTCACCTTCCAAGCTAAATATCCTCTCCCCCAGCGCGTCCACTATGTCTTTGAGTGCTGCTTCATCTGTGACATTAAAGAAATGCTTGTCATCTGGGTCGCTCGCTATAAATTTTATCTCGTTCAAAAAGGCTTCGGGATTGATTCCTCTTCTGTTATAATAACCCAAGACCTACGTTTGAAAGAGAAATGCAAGACTCAGGGGTTTTCATGCGATGGGTAGAGCCATCCCAAAGCACCTGAGGGGTGTCCATATGGAAGGAGCCTGACAGTCTTGGCATCTCCCATTGTCGGAGCAAACCAGGATTTGCTGTAATTCCTCCAGGCAGCTCCACCTGTGCTCCCCTCATGGAACTGGGGTGCCCGGTGCAATGCAGGGTCCTGCCTGTCCCCGGCCACAGCTCCTGCTACAGAGCTGAGCATCCCACCACCTCCTGCAAAAGCAGGACCAGCAGCAAGGAGCCCTGCGACCGCGCTGGGAGCGGCGGAGGTGGGCTGCACTGCCGGCCCTGGCGCACTGGGGTGCATGGGGCACCGCCGAGCTCTGCACGGCTTCTGCAGCCGTTCAGCGCCGAAAGGTCCCCCCTCCACCACTTACCGCCACCGCGTATCTGGTGACATTGTCCTTCTCGCTGTCCTCAATCACCTTCTCCAGGTCTGGGCTGTCGTGCGACTCTCCATCTGTGATTACAATCATTACTCTCTTTGCCCCTTTCCGGCCACCTTTCTGAAACGCTTCCGAGCTGCAAGTGAAGAGATGCCCTGGGCTGCTCAGCCTCGCCAGGGGGGTCCCGGCCCGGCTCCCACCGCCGTGTGTCCTCCCAAACCCCCCCGGCTCCCACCGCCACGCACCCACCGAAACCCCCGTCTCCCACTGCGGCACACCCCATTGCCCGCACCGTACGGCACCGAGCGGCGTCGGGTGGGCTGCCAGCCCCTGTGGAGGTGCAACGGGATGCAGAACCCTGGGGAAACATTTTAGGACTTTAAAAGGGGATTTTTCCACCAAGGGAGCTGGCTTCTTGCAGGAGAGGAGCCTTGAATTCAGCAAAATGCCCTAAATCCGCAGCAGGTCGGGCTGCTGTAAAAATGCACGGGAGCAGGGATTTGTCCCAGATAAGGGAGGAGCTGGAGGTGTGGGTCGGGGCTTTCTGAGCTCCCTGGGCTGTGGCAGCCTGGGGTAGGTGGCATTTGGGGTGGCTTTTGGGGCCTGAGAGCTCTTCCAGAATGAAGATTCATTTTCCGAGCCTGTCTCTGTGCCCTCCTTCTGGTCCGGCTGTGGCCAAGGACTAAGCGGTTTTGCAAAGCATCGTTTGTAAAGCATCAGTTAAAGACCAAGCGGTTTTGCAAAAGCATTTTTAGCCTGGCGGTATCCCCTGCTTTCTAAGCAGCGAGGAAAAGTGAAGGGGGAGAGAGGGAAGGGAAAAAAAAACCCCAGTGATTTTAAACTTGTTATCGAGAGGAACAGGAAGGTGAGGGATTTTTACCGAGCAAACTCTATCCCATAGGCAGTCCTGGTTTCTGTACCTCCTCTTTGCTCTATGTGACTGGCAGCCGCTACCACGTCTTTTACAGACCTGTAGTCATTTAAATGAAACTCATGGACGACGTCTTCTCCATACTGAACAACTCCGACCTAGGGATTAAAGAAATATCACCAAGGACACCAACAACCCGCTGCATGGTGAGTGCCTGCGACACAACTAGCACGTTTCGCCGATCGCATGAAATAGCATCATTAAAAATCAATCACTCTGTCCCAATTTGCTCCAGTTTTCCCAATTGCTCCCAAACGCTCAATTTTGATTCTATTTTCACCCCTGCGTGGCTGCCCCTGCCCTCCTATAAAGGTTTTGGGGTGATGCCGATGTGCTGTATCCACAGCATCTCTGGATGGGACCCAGTGGGAGATATTTGTGCAAATTGTTGAGGATATCTCTGCCCAAATCCATGCCCAAATCAGCCCACGATCGCTAACAGGGAGAGGATGGAAAGCTCTTCACAGCTGCAACAAGCTGCTTCGGAAGAGGGCAATACTTCCACATTTCCACATGATTTCATCCTCCCCATGCCCGGTCAGGGTGTGGGATGCCGCTCTCTCCATCGCTCATTTAGGGACATTAATGTGAGCGTTGTTTCCATGGGCTCAGCTTTAAAAATCCATACATTGGAAGTTTATTATGAAAAAGCGTGGTGCCAAATTACAGCGTATTGGCAGAAAAGGGACGTTGAAAACGGCCTCGTGAGTGTGGCCAGGAGACTCTGCCCGACACGGGGGGATGCAGGGGCTTACTTGTATCTGGCCGGGGCCAATATAAAATTTTTTCAAGATGTTTATCAGGAATTGCTGAACTTCAACCCAAGGATATATGCTGTTTGATCCATCCAGAACTATGATTATGTCCATGTACGTCTGGCATCCTGTGAAAAATACGCAGTATGTTATTGAAAGATCTTGGCAACGCTTGTAAAGGGGAGATTTATGGCTTCATTCCTCACAGTCAGGTACATGCTCTTATGATTTCTTTGAAAAAAAATCTAATTTCAATCATTCAGAAAGACCTTTGGTCTTCAACAAGGTAGAGAGAAGCCACAAGCATCCTCTCTGCCGTGAGAAGACCGGATAACTTTCTAAGAATAACACTCAGCGAGACCTTTTCTGATTCAGATATGGACCTTTATCCGGCCTAATACAGTTGCATACTTCAAAGAGCGGCCCGCTGCAGGCAGGATCCGGCCTCCGTTCCTCCCGCAGAGCGATGCCTTACCCCTGAGTCACTCCCCAGCCCTGCCTGTACTCGCCGTACAACGCCAGTCGGGCATTTCCTCCCCTTCCCGTTAAATCCTCAGCGACGAGGCAGCCAAGAACCCCAGCGAGGACCCCAGGACTCGGCTCCGCGGTACGAGCCACGAAGGATTTAGGCAGTCGACTGGTTTTCCGCACTGAAAATTGCTCAGCATCATCCCCCTAGCTTGTTCATATTTTATAACATAATTTAGAAAAGTTGCAGAAAACCGGAAGATGCTGAATTTTCCAGTGACACATATTAAAGGTTCATTATATTTAAAGGTTTCCACCTATTATAGTCATTTATGGGTTAGTGTGCCACCACCTCGATCCCCCGCTCACCCCGGGACCCAGGGAGATGAGCCGACCTCCCGCATCTCTCTCAAAAAACCAATGACCCTTTGCAGCGAGGGCTAAAGGCATCTCCTGGCCATCAAGAGGGAAGCGATGCTGGGAATTCAGTGGTGGGCTCTGCCTTTACTGCCTCTGCCCCCCCAAAAGTCCCGTTTTCCCGTGCCCTGCTCTATGCGGTGAGAATTAATCAACACCAAAGGGGTGATGGAGCTGGGGCATCGCACCCCGTGCCCGGCTGGGGCAAGGAGCTTCTGTGAGCCCGGATGGGGCAGGAGAAGCTGCTGCAGTTTCTTACCACCTGCAGGAAAGCCAGGAAGCTGATTGAATCCCTCAAAATAAAATCACGTATCCAAATTTACAAATTTGGGCCAAAAATATTAAGCTTTCAGTCAATGAGCTCTTTGTTTCATGCGGACGAGGTCTGAATTCTTTCCCTATTTTGCCTTCCTAGCTGTGCTGATAAAATATTCTGGATACTTTTATTTCTGGTTTTGGAAGAATAAGGTATTTTTTGTCCTCCCTGGGTGTCAGTCAAAAGGAAAATGTTTACCAGATGTCTGTGTACGTAACCCCCTTTGAATCACTTCCCTGCAACCATTTCCTCTGCTCTCTTGCCTCCGCTTAAACACTGACATCGCTTTGTTTTCTCAATGGGACTGAAGCGATTAGAGAACAGAAATTCCCTCTGACTTCAAAGGTGGGGTTAGAGCTGCAGGGCAGATTGTTTCTCGTACTCTGCAGAGCTGGAGCCACCGTCTTGGAGAACCTGAAGTTGGAGTTGACCCGGGAGCACATGCCCGTGGTGTAGTAGGAGCTCCCGCACTCGTGGGACCAGAGAGGGCTGCAGGCCTGGGGAGGGGGGGTGGAAAATCAAGCATTAGGGACGAGTTTAAAATTGCCACTTTTTAATTGCTGCTTTGCAAGGCTGTCCTCTCCTTTGGCATCTTTTTCCCCATGGAAGGTAAGGGTTCTGAGCCCCACGGTGCAGACAGCATGTATATATAAATATATATATATAAAGGCATTTGCATGCCTTTACACGCTGTGTACACGCACCCTGCAGCGACCTCCCCGGCCGAAACCCCCGTTCCTCACCAGAAAGCTGTTGTCCTTGGGGTTGGTAGCCAGGCTGAGGCCGAGGCGCATGTTGTCCTTCCTCTCGGAGACGTTGGAGAGCGTTACCCGTCCTTGGGGGAGAGGATGCGGTTAGGGACGGCCGCCAGGCGGGGATGCCCGCCACCCAGCCCATGGCCCCCTCAGCATCTCTGGAGCAAGAGGGAACCCAGCTGAACGCTGGAGGAGAGCCATTTCGGCCTGCTTACACTGCAGACTTTGTGCTTTTGGGTTTTTTTTGGAAACAGTTGTCAAGATTTTGGGGTTTTTTTTCTTACCAACCAACAACTGGTTTCGTTCTCTCAACCAACAAAGAGAAAAGTCTGCTAGGGAATGAAGCTGTGAGTCAGAGACAGCATCTTCTACGCAGCCAATATTTAGGAAGAAACCCCTCTGAGCAGGTACAGCATCTCGTCTTTTATTGCCAGGCCAGCAGGCGTTTGGTGGCTGATTTATCTTAGTGCATTTTTTGCTCTCGTTTCCCATGTCAGCCCAGGAACCAGGAACGGCCCCCAGGGCAGCCCTGGCTCTCCACTAACGTTAATATGGTTTAGCTGTGACACAAACGCTGCCGAACCTCGTCGCTCCTCCAGCTCAGCTCCAGGAGGGCATCCAAGCTGCCTCTGCCCAGCCGTGCCAGCTGCCGGCCACCCTCTCCCCACTTCAGGGCTCTGGGCAACGCAGCTCCCCGTGACCCAGGGCTCCCCTTTTGCTGTTCTGCCCAAGAAGCAAACTGAGAAGGGGGGACATCGGGCAATTCATGGTAAAACTGGGGTGTGGGGTTTCTTTGCCTATGGCCTTGGGAAGTTTCTTGCTGAGGTTTAAACTGAGGGCGGGCTCAGACCCCAAATGCAAACCGGGATCCACCACCCGGAGCTCGAGGGAGCTCAGCCCGATGCTGAGGAGCCTCCGGCAACCCCTCGCTTCTCCCCTTCGGACCTGACGGCTGCAGTCCCCCCCCGACCCACGCACCCTGAGCTTCCTCCGACCCGCTGTCTGCACGCATGCCGCAGCAGAGCCAGAGAAAAAGGGGCTTTAGCCCGGGTTGTAGATCCTCCAGGATGCCGGCTGCAGATGCTGACACCCCGCTGTCCTGCTCTGGTACCCAGGGAGGCTACAGCTTGCAATCACGGCTCTGCGCTGGGGAGCAGGATGCTCCCTGCCAGCTCCTGCATCCGCTGCCCGCTTGGCATGGGGAGGGCAGAGCCCCGGTCCCATGGCAGCTCCTGCTTCTCCACGCTACGGCTGTCCCTGCTGCACGCTCGCTGTCAGCTTGGCATCGCCTGCTCCAGCTGAACCTGCTCTGGCAGGGGGTTGGACAAGATGATCTCCAGAGACCCCCTCCAACCCCCTCCATTCTATGTTTCTGTGATCCCCCCAGGGCAGCTCCGCGCCTGGTTTTACTCAAATGGCCTCAGTGGATGTGCTAACTAGACAAGTTAATGGTGGTGGTGGTGGGGGAAATTAAAAAAAAAATAAAAAATCACGGAACCAATCTTTTCATCTGAAACTCGTTTCCAATGGAAAAAAAGATTGCTTTTTAGCAAGATTCAAATATAAACACACAAGAGATTTATTTCCTTGAAGAATCTCAAGGTTCTCAGAGCAAATAACAAAAAAAAAAAAAAAAGAGGAAAAAAGAATGCAATGTTTTTTTTTAAAAAGAAAGATATGGAGCCAATCAATCAAATATTGTGGATGATCCAAAGTTCCTCCTCTCTTATCAGCTCTGGTAGAAACCCAGGACAGTTCAGATACATAATGATGAAAAATAAAGTGACAACGGCCGCTCTAGATGCTCCAGTGTTAAAAAATTCTAGACCTTGCCCCCAGATCCCAGCAACGCTCTTCAGGACCATGAGAAAGTCCTCATCTCTCACGTTCCCTGCCGAGACAGGGACATGCCCCTCGGGCATCCCACTTTGGGCAGCAAAGGGGACTTGTCCCGCTGTGCTTTGCGGTACCCCAGCCCAGGGAGGGCATGTCCTGGTATCGCAATACCGTGCTCTTGGCATGGTAGGTGGTGGACCAGCCCGAGAAACCCCGAGAAAGAGCCCAATCTCTCCATCTGGGGAGATGGGATTGAGAAGTCCGCCGGCCTGGAGCACCCCCAGGGTCTCTCCTCCTGCGGTGGCAGTGATGGGGCCGGGGGCTGGTGGGGCTGGGGGATAGTTCCCCAAATACCACAGCTGTGGGGGCAGGCTGGGTGCTGGGAGCAAAGCTTGCCTGAGCCCAGGGAACCTTCTGTGGTGGGCACGTCGTCCAAGCATCCCCCGGAGAGGGAATACAGACACGGCCATGTGCAGTCAGGTATTTGCTAGTGGGACCATTATCTGCCGATAAGTTTATCCTGGTCATTTAATAAACCAGTTTAAGCTATATCAAAATACATAACCTTTTAATTTATTCTGATTTGCTTGGTTTACCCTAACGTTGCTTAAAGCTCCGCACCAGAAGTAACGTGAACACCTGAAATAATTCCCTATCTAAAAATCCTCCCAAAACACGCAGTCCCTATGTTTTTGGGGACGACCTGGACAACGCGACAGGGTGCATCTTTACAGACTGAAGCAGTGATAAAAAGCACGATGTTAAAACCGCCCAGTGCCCCACGGGTGTGCGGTACCTAGGTTGAGTTTGGTGCAGTTGCTGTGGGTGTCGCTGGTCACTGGGCACTTGTAGACGTCTCCCGTCTTCTGCTGGCCGTTGGTTTCGTAGGGAGCTCCCACCACCAGCCTGCGGGAAAGAGGGGTCTGTCAGCGCCCGGAGGCTGGATGGGAAGCGTGGAAGCAAACCCACAGCCACTGCCAGAGGGGAATAAAACGATTCCCAGCCCAAGCCCCTGGTACGTGGGTCAGGAGGTGTCAGGAGAGGCTCTCTTGCTGTGGGGATGCCATCATTCCTCTGACCTGACTCAGTGCAAGCAGCAAAACCACTGGTTTGACTTCCCCTTCCCATGACAGCAGGCAGCAATAGGCCAGAGACGATGACTCACTGCTGCTTGGAGGTAATGGCCATCAGATGCAACGGGGGCGAATGAATGCCTGGCAGCGAGCGAGGTCTGCAAAACCATCTGGCAGCGCGGGGAGGAGCAGGGGACCCTTGCCACCACCTCGCCTCGTGGCCGGCACCAGCACCAGGATGGCACCGAAACCCTCAGCATCCATCTGAGGTCCCCACAGCTGGCCCTGGGAAGCGGGGGACAGAGGTGTCCCTTCTCACTGCTGCTTAAGGGAGGAACCTTTTCGTGCTAGGAGTGTCTTCAGGACATGGATGCGTATGAAGGGGTCCCGCCTAGCAATACCCAAAGGAATACCAAGGAGCTGGCATAGCAGCAACCGCGAATCACACTGGGATCCACCAGGGCTTTTCCCCACTAAAAGGCTGAAAAAGTGAATTTCCAGATTTTTTGCTCCAACCTGGGTTGTTCACGTACGAGCAGCCTGGAGTCATACGTTTGGATCCCCAGCTCAGCAGTGAGTGAAGGTGTTGGGCATCTATCTTCTCTTTAAAATAAGAGCAGCTGATAAAAAAACCCCCACATACACCCACCAAGGGTGCGGGCCACCGGTTGGGATGCATCTGGGACATCGCAAGCATTTTTCTCACTTTTTCTTGTGGACTTGACCAGAATAGTACAAAACAGCAAACCAAAGGAGGAAGGGAGCAGGACCTGAGGAATTTGACCGTTCCTTCCAGGCTAGTTCAAAAATACTCCGAACCACGGGTTGTTGGCATCTTCTGCTCCCAATGCGTTAGCCCAAAATAAAATCTGCACCGTTGCTTTTCTGCTTTCAAAATCCTATCGGTGGATACAACCGTCTAAGTCCGGATCGGCAGATAAACAGGACCTCTTTTGTTCTCCACCGCCCTACCCAGCAGCTGGCAAAGCGACCGTCCCCGGCACAGATGTTCCCTGTTAGACCAGAAATGGTAATTTTTTAATTTTTTTTTTTTTAAATGCTGCTTCTACAAAGACACTGAACACTCATTCTTTTATTCCATCGCTATAAAGTGGAATTGCTCACCAAATTAAAAACCTCCAAAATCTAAGCGGCATTTAAGGATTCTCATGGAAATACTTCCTGTCTTACAGCTTCATTGCTAACAAGGAGATTAATTAGGGGAAAATAATAACCATCTGGAACTGTCCTCAATAGCATCCAGGAGCTCAGGGGAATCTCGTACCTTCTCCCTGACCTGTACAAGAAGTTTGCTCGTGTCCCTCAGCCTCTGCCGTGCTACCGATGCCCATTTGCTTGTGGTCGGGGACGGGGGGGAAGGCGGAAGATGTGAAATGTGGTGAAAGGGCGCGGGAGGGGGAGAGAAAAAGACCTTGCGGATGAAAAGAAATAAAGGTTGCGGCAGCTCCGGGGGCAACGTTCTCATTTTTAAATTCTTCAATTCCAATAGAAGAATTTAACACAGACAGAATTTAACATGAAATTCTCACAGCAGCTCCACTTTGATCCCCCCCACACACACCTTGATTACCCCCCCAGCAGGAAAAACCCAGCTGAGACTTTCCCATTGATTAGTACTCACATATTAATACTATCACGCTAGCCATTAATAAATATTCCCCGACACCAGTGGTCCTTAGGTCGAAGCATCGCTTTCAAAGGCGAGACGATGACGAGGGCAAACCATCCATCCCCCGACTCCCCAGCCCGACGTCAGGGCTGGAAGCTCAAAGAAAGCCCAAATATTTACAGACGCTGCCACGAAGGCAGAGGAGTTGTGAAGCTCATGAAAACAGAATTTTTTGTTTCCCCAAAGACAATGGCATTGTTTTCCCTTTTCGGTTAAATCTAAACGATTCATTAGCTGAGGCTGTCAAATTCTCATGGAAACTTGGCAGCGGGGGAAAAGCCTTTTCCAGCTGTTTGAAAGGTGCCGGTTGCAGGGACGCGCGAAGTGTTCCCTGAAGCCGGCTCTCGGAGGTGCTGCCCGACTCACAGGTTGCTTACAAACCTCTTCCTTTGCGGTTTGCAAACCTGCGCTCTAAATGTTGTTGTTTTTTTTATCTTTAAAAAAAAAAAAAAAATAAAATGCCAACCCAAATCACCCAAATCCAATCGGAGCATCCTGCTGCCGCAGGGAGCCATCCTTTGCTCCGTCCCGGCTTTCCCCCTCCCCACGCACCCTTGGGGCACCCCAAATCTCCCCCCCTTGCCCTCCCTGGAGGGGTGCAATCCCCCCCCGCCCCCGGCCCCAGCCTGATGCTAAACAAGCAAAGCCCTCTGCAAAGAGGGAAGCGGCAGGCCCTCGCGTCACGGCTTGGCTAATAAATGAAGCTTTAAAAGAAAATAAGAACCAAACAAGCCCGCCCTCGCCTTCCTTTTCATGTGCTCCTTATGGGCAAAACAAAAGCAAAGCAAAGGGAAAAGCGCAGACTGCTCAGAGCGACATGTCTGAGGACATATTTTTAACTTTCATCCTGGGAAAAAAACAAAAAAAAATGGAAAAAAGAAAAAAAAAAAAAAAAAAAAAGGAAACCCAAGCTGTTGGTGGAAATACCCGAGGAGCCTCCGCTCTGCCTGTGCGGCGAGGGGAGTGGAAAGCCAATCTCTGCTTTGCCAGCAAAGCCGGCATCCGCATCTGTGCTGGGTCCTGCTTCCCGGTGTGCCGCCCAGGCTGGGGACGGGACGGCTGCCTCCGTCACTGCAGCCCGGGCAAGTCTCACAGCAAACATCAAATCGATGTGTCAAGCTCCATTTGCATGGTTTTTGTGCTATTTTAAATGATTTCATTACAGCACACGGTGCTTCTAGCACGACAGGGCAACATAAAGCCTGGAGCGCTGCCGTGCTCCAGTGTCTGAAACAGTCACAGATGCTCGGTACCGATATTGGGGTATTTTTTCTTTCCCATAGTCAAAACACTATCCGGCGAAATTCCCTGTGTCACAGAAATGAATTCCTGCCAGTTGTCTCGCTACTAAACCCAAGAAATGATGTTTGGCTGGAGCACTTCTCCCGGAAAAACCTCCATCCCTGATTTGAAGGCATCAGGCGGTGGAGGAGCCAGCATTTCCCTGGGAAATTTGTCACAGAGTTCAACACTTAAAAATTCGTGGCCATTTGGATGTACCTGCCAGCTCCTGCCCTGAACGAAGGGGACGTGCCCGTCCCCAGCATCCCCTCCCGGAGGAGCGTACCACCGCCATCAAACCTCCGACAGACCTGGCTCTGCTTCTGTTTCATTTACTTGACCCCTTTTTAACTTCATTTATTATTCGCTATTGCATAATTTTTAAATTCTGCCTATTGCCCCTAAAGCTCTGTTGGTTTTTACCTGCGCTTTCCCCTGCCAGGGCTGCATTAACCATCATCGTCACCCGGACGCCGCTCAGCCCCTTGCCCCATACACACGATGATCCCACACCCCTGAGACCCCTCAGGTTTTTTTTTTTTGCATCCAGCAAATTCCTGACTTTTTAAGGGAATAACCCTCCCCGGCACAGCAGGCTCCCTGGGTACGTTGCGGAGAGGTTGCAAAGCTCATTTTGGGCCTTAAGATATTTTGGTTAAATGGAAAGAAATCAGGAAAGGAAGGTATGTCTAGCTGGTGATCCGGGAATGTGGGGATTAGGGAGGAATGGAGAAGCAACTATGCTTTTCACAGGATTTTTCAATCAATGGGACACTTAATCTCCTGCAAGGCAAATTCACTTGCAGTTAATTTATTCAAGATGGAACTGGATGAAGAAGCGATTAAGGAGGTTCAGGAAAGGGAAAGTTCAGCTGTGGAAAACTTTAAATGGGACTGGGGCTCCTTGGAGGGAGCGTGGCAGAGGAATGGACTTTGAAATGTTTTTCTCCGCATTGGCAACGGTGGAAAAAAATACCTAGTGGGAGTCCAAGGAGAGGCAGAAACGGCAGAGGAGTCAAAGAGATGGTGGCACAGGAGGATGTGGGACCTGAAAATGGGTCTTTGGTCTGACAGCAGCTTTCTGTGGTGATTTTTGCATCTTTAAATACGAGGCAGCTCCGCTGAGGAGCACAGGCGCTGCAGGACGGCTCCAGTGATGGTGATGACCCCATCACACTGCATGGGCAGCAGCGGGCAGACTGCTGTCCCGGCCAGTTCTGCTCCCCATGAGTGGACAAGACCCATGTGTTGGTGACCAAAGGCCACCACGAAAACACACCTGGGACAAAGAGCTGTGGCCGGGTGACCTCCAGCACGGTCTCACTGAGGGAGCTGGAGTTGATGACAATTGCATTATTGAACCCAGATCCACCCCTTAGCACTGCCCGAAGCCTGGGGAGGTGCAGCAGAGACGTCAGAAGATGATGAAGCGATGCTTTGGGTCTCTCCATGGGGCAGCCCCGTGGGCTGGGGACAGCCAGGGGGGGAGCTTGGGGTGCCTGGGAGAGGAGCACAGGCTGGCGGCGAGGAGAGGCATCGGGTCTGGGAGCACCAACAGGCCACCCCGATGTGCGAGGGGGTAGCGGCGTGTTAAATGAGATCAACTGGGGACATTCGGAAAGCAGTGTTGAAGAAGCACGGCGCACCGAGGCAGGAGCAAAGTATTTACAGGGGGAATTTACAGTATATACAGCAGGGAAGTATTTACATCGTTTGCATCAGGTTTCCATTGCCCTTGGCGAGGGATCATCCCATGGGTGCTGCCACCCAGGAGAGGATACTCCTCCCGGCTGTGGCGGTTTCACCCACATCCTTCTCTCCTGCATGGAACACCATCTCGCCCCGATCCGTTCCTGACCACCTGCAGCCCCAGTGCTGCTGCTGGGCCCACGTCCTCCACACAGCTCTGGAGGGGCTCTTCTCCAGCACCCGGCTCGGGGCCGGCTCGTTACCAACCAGCCATTCGGGCTCGTTATTTAGCAGCGATTGCGGGGGGGCGCTACACCCTTTGCAAGACTGTTTTGCCCGCTGAATACCTGATAAATCATCTCTCAGGATGATAAATCATTCCTGGTGGAGGCATTAGACCCTCTCGCTGACTCCCGAGTCTCCCCATGTCACCCTAATTAACAGACAACCGGCTAACGACAGAGCAGTCGCAGTGCTCCATCCCCACGTTTGGTGTGTTTTAGGGGATTTCTCACGAGACATAGTGCATCCTTGTTTTGAGCTTTGGGTCCCACTGACGCCACAGTGCCCAGCACAGGTGACCAGGTCCAGGCTCAGACCCGCTCCTGGGCATGAGCTTCGTCCCCATCCCTGTCCCCTCCTGCTCCAGGAGTGCCTGCGGGATGCTGTCTGTCTCCCACTGACGCGCACAAGCACCTTCGGCTGTTGTGTTTTTGTTTTTTTTTTTTTTTTTAAAGGCTGATCAATGTTCTCTCTGCTTTATGACAAACCCTCTCATTGCAAAACGAAACATAAACACAACCGTAATTTACCCAGCTGTTCCGCGCGTCGGGTCCAGCCGGGAATGGATGCTCCTAATTACACAGCCCGTTCCCACAGCGCGTCTGCAAACCCCTCCCGAGGGCCGGGCAGGGCCCCGCGGGTCATCTCCCCCCCACGCCGAGCGGCCACGTCACGGGAACAGCCCCGAGGGGACCCGGGACTCGGAGACGGAGGCAAGCCGGGTCCGAGCGCCGCATGCTGCTGCAGCCATCACACAGCCACCCCCGTAGGCAAAATTACCGGCACTCTTCCTTAAAATAGCAGCTGAGGGGCGTGTTGCAAAACATGTCTGAGGAACTTGCAGAATATTGTGGTCAACAGTAATGATACTTTCTTATTTTTCCTGGTGTAATTTTTTCCCTTTTACTTAGGGATATTGTAATAAAGAGGTGTTTACAGCCCAGGCCCGTCAGCGACTCTTGGCCCGGCCAGGGGTTTCCACTGCCGCGTTTGGAGCTGCCGGCCGATGCTCTCTGCCGGCTGCACGTGTCCAGCAGGACTCGTGTGATCTCTGGCTTTCTTCTGGAGGTTTCCAAAGCAAACGTTGATCTGTGACTCTGGTTCTCACCAGGTGCCTCTTGCTTTCCCCAGACACCCATCATCACCAGCCAACAGCATCTGGGGGAGGTTCCCTACCCATGCATGTCTGCGTTGGAGGCACCATTGAGCCACCAGCTCCAATATCACAGCTGCCTTTCGGTGCTCTGAGACCAGGGCACCAAGCCCCTAACCCTAAATAATGAAGATGTGATTGCAAAGGCCTTTATTTGAGTGAGCAACTTGGGATGGGAAGGAGCAAGACCCCCTTCCTCCGTAGAGATCTTCATAAATGAGGCTATAGGTGTTTTGCAGCACACACGTAGTGTGGTGGCACAGGCAGGACTTGGTGTCCGTCCACCTCCAGCCTGCCCCGGGCTCACTGTGGGAGGGGTGCTGGGGTCTTAGTGCTGCACCCAAATGCTAACGCTATCATGCAATGAGGATGCTTTAAAAAAAAAAACAAAACAAACAAAAAAACCCCACAACACAAACACCGAGGAGACAATTTTCCTCTATACGACAAGGGCCTGGCTGCGAAAGCTCGTGCTTGATGGACCTCTTCTGTATCTTCCTAAAATTCCTGGTGCAGCTCAGAGAGGGAAGCCCGCCCGTGCATCATGGCAAGCAAAGGTAGGTAAGGGAATGCTGCTCCTGCCACAGCAGTTTGGAAAGCCCTGGGTAAACCTGCAGGGTTGGGGCAGAGGGAGTTTTCAGGCTGTCAAGGCGGGGAAGGCAAGACGGAGATGCGGGGATGCTCAGGAGGCCAGAAGCTGTGGGGCATCCGCTGGCCGGTTTGTCGTGCAGCCCAAATCCCCATTCCTGCACGTGCCTCCCGTTGGTTCCCTCGTGGAAAAAAATACCAAGTGCAGTTTTGCCTTTTTTTTTCCCCCCCTGCTGGACAGGGCAGCAGATGTTTTCCTTCCTCTTTTTGTTTGGTAGCAGGCTGAAAGAGCGTGTCAGTGGAACACAGCCCAGGTCTGTCTGCGAGGGGACGTCCTCCCACGAGCCCCTCTCTTCTGCGAGCCCTACAGCGAGTAACACGAGACCACATCTCCTTTTCCGATTAGACCAACTGCTTTTTAAAAAAAAAATAAAATAAAGAAATGAAAGGGCCTAACCTTGCAGCTGATGCAAACTGACGCTGCCGTCTGTGATAACCACAGTGCTTCATGGCAGAGAAGATCTGGCCCAGGGCTATCAGCTGTCCCGTGTCCTCCAAGGCGCCTGGGGAAGGTGCCAGGCAGGGATAGACCAAACTGCGGAGCAGCCCCAAGGAGCCCAGCGATGCTAACAACAGAGCCTATGGGATTTTCTGGGGGAAAAAAGAAGCCATAATGTGCCAAAAAAGGAACAACCCCTGAACACGGGAGATAGGGTGGGCCGCTACAGCACCCCGCACCCTGCGGCCAGCCCATGCCTGCAGCCCCGGCGCGGTGGGAGGGAGAGCTGGGAGCAGACATTATCCCCGCGCCGGAGGAATGCTTTGCAGTTATGTACCCTTTCACCAAAATAATTCCAAGAGCTCGGGTACTGGCCAAACCACAGGAGAATTGCAGCCAAGAAAGCCTCTCGCAGTAGTAGGGAAATAGCAAACCCTTTAACTGTTTTTCCAGATCAGCACAATTATAGCTTTAAATCCACCAAGCAGATTTTTCTCTCTTCCCCCTCCTCCTTTTCCCTTTGGCCGCGCTCAGACTGGAAACGTCATGTCTGTGCCTGGAGCAGCCACGGGGATGGGGGCTCAGGGCTGCCCCCCTCCAGGCACCCTTGGGAGGGGGGGACCTTGCAAGGACGAGCCCTTGGAGGACGGTGGGGAACTGTGCGCAGGGGAGCCCAAAGGGGCCAAACCCTGCACCGAGGCTTCACAGCATCCCTTTGGTGCAAAGCAGGGCAGGGACAGTGTGAGACATGAGTTCAAGAGGGAGAGAGCATCCAGCACCCCAAATACTAGACCCACAGCCCTTGAAGCCCATCTGGCCGCGGACCCACTCCCCAGCCCTGCCACCTTGCCAGCAGCATCAGCGAAGCCCTGGCCTCAGCCAGCTTGGGAATGCTATATTTATTATTTTTATGGCTTCTGAAGGCTAATGGATGTTTATTCCCAGCGCTTTCCTTCCACAGCCAGTTCTACTCAAGCTTCATTTTTTGCATAGCTGGAAGCTTTCAATCCGCAGACAGAAGCCGGCGTGGGGCAGCAATCCCGGCACTCGCTGCATGGAGCGTCACGGCTGCTGCCATCTGCTCCATGGGGGCACAACCCACCCCCCGGGCCCCTTTCCTTCTCCTGCTTCTGTACTGGGGTGTCTGGTGGCAATGGAAAGTGAAGGGCGGTGGTTGGTGTGTCCTCCCATGTACACGTGGGAGGAGGGAATGGGTCCTCCTGCCCTTCCCTAGGGAATGGCACAGCTCCTGCTCATGGGATGATGGGCGGCAATCAGGAAAAGCAATTGGGAGAGGTGAGATGAAAGATGGAGGAAACTTTTTTCCCCATTTTTTACCCAATTTTGGATCCCTAAAGATATTTTGTTCCCAAGCTCAAGGTAATTCCAGTTTGTGTTCACCACAAACTTCCATGTGCAGTATGAGGAGAGCGCACACGGGGATGGGAGCTTCCATGTCTGAGGGACATAACTCCCACGTGCATTTGTGAAAACTCTTTCCACATTTGAACACAAGTATTCTGCCCAAATAAATCCATCCACAGCAACAAATGTGCCTGAACTCACACAATTCATACCTTAAATACCGCCAGAACGGCATGAACCGAAGTATGACCTTGAGGCAGAGGAACAGCTCCAAGCCAAGCCACCCCTTCAGGCCACCACCACAATCACCTCTGCACGTACAGTAGCTCCTCTCCTTCTACCGAAGCTCCTGCCGTGCCACTTTATCCCGAGCACTGTATCCCCTGTTTTACCTGAGATGCCCAGTCCTGGGGACTGGGGATGCTCAGATCCCGTAACGCCGGGCACCGCTTGCCCTGCCCGCACCAGGAAGGCTGCCCGGCTGCTGAGGTATAAAACTACGTCACGCTTTAAGGGTGAGTTTCGGGAACCTGCTGTCATTTTTTCCATTCGCAGACTTGGAGAAGGCACTTGGGTTGCACCTGCAGCTTGATGAAAAAAGTGGGGGAAAGCGTTGAGAGGGAGTTCTGAAAGCCATTCCCTGCTCAGGAAGACGGTGAGCAGAGAAGAGCCACCCCACAAATAGATGAGCTTTTCGAGCAGTATATACCCAAGCGTTGTTCCCCACCCCCCCCCACCCCCCCCGGAGTTTAATAATCTGAATTCTTTCCTCACAGATTTTCCACTATCAGGGTTGCAGTTACAGCCCCCATGTGCAAGTGATCTGTCTCCCTCCCTGAAAGGTTCGAAAAAGAGAAATAGTCACAACTAAAAATATACCTAGAGAATGTTATATATGTTTGTTTACGCTCAAATACGCCTCTACACACACACATATATATAAAAGCTGCTTTGAAACCCTTCTAAAACCATCCACATGAGCCAAAAGCAGCATTAGAAGACTCAGACTGAAGGATAGGTGCCAAAGTCCTCAGATTCCACATTCAGTATTTGGCAGCCGGGTCTCTGCACGTTGTTATAACCATCGCTCCTGTACGAGCCCTGTTTCTGAGATAACCATTTAGTTTCTCTGAACTCTCCTGCATTTCAGTGGATTTTTTGTTGAACTCCTCTGGGATCGTATTGAAGGATACTCATCTGGCTTCTGCCTTACCAGCAACTGGTTTCATCTTAGCATCTCCATTTCTTCTGCCTCCTGCCAGCTCCTGGGGTTGGCCGAGGCTCGGCACAGTTATTATCCTGCTCTCTCCGTACGTCCTTGGGTTATACTATAGATGTTTTGTTTGTTCAGTCATTTATCCTTTAACCAGAGTGAGTCATGGTGGCTTCATTTTTAACTGTGTACGCATATTTAATAGACATTTTATACTACATAATTGCATATTCAAATACACGCTGTACTTATGTATATATGTACACTCATTCTGTGCAGATAACATCCATTTTTTTCATGCAGAGGAACCGACAGAGGAGAAAACTACAGCTGTGTCCTGCCTAATGTTGGCAGGAGAGATGTGAGAAGGGCCAGAATGAGCCAGAGCTGGTCTTTGGCCCAATGTCCTGCTGGGAAAGGAGGCAAAATTCTCCCTTCCCTGGTCCCCAGGGAAGCCAGCCCTTGACCACCCCATCAGTGATGGTGGCAGCTCAAAGATATGAGAAAAAAGCCTAAGAGGCTCCAAATAGCATTGAAATTGCAGTTCCTCTGCCAGGGTGCAGCCAGGATCATGCCTAAAACAGCGTCTATAGCTACACAGCAAAACAGCATCTACTGGGCTGAAAAATGTATTTAAAAAAAAAAAAAAGTGTTTTCCACCAATGTCTGCAGGGCCTCTCCCTCTGAGAGCTTACTTTGGGCAGAAATCTCTGCAGATCAGCAAAACCAGCCCAGGCAGGCACTGAACACCCAACGGTTTAGCTACTCCTGCCCTCCCTGCCTGGCAGGGAATCCAAATCCCGAGGGGCAGGGGGGGAATCGCACATGTGTATCAATGCCTTGGCCAGGACCTCTGCAGGATGGGCCGGGCTCGGCCACATCCATGTCCCGCATCTCCTGCCCAGGGATAGGCGAGGAGGGTCCTTCCCTGGAGCAAGGCTCAGCCGTGGCTCCAGGAGGGCTTCCTGTCGCCTGCACCTACTGATGCCATTTTGTCATTTAAGGAGCATGGTGGAGCAAGGCCATTCGTACCTGGTTACAGTAGTGTCCTCCAAGGGGAGATTTTTGGCATGTTTAGGATGAAATGAGATAAGGAAAAGGGATACTATCCAGAAGCAGAGGCAGGGAGGAATGTGATGGCAGAGACACTCGGTTCCTGCTCTTTATCCCCTTCGGAGAATCACTATCTCCGAACAGCCTTTCCTGAGCTTAGCCCTGACCTGGTAGGCACCTCTGCGGAGCCACAGCCTCTTACAGGGCCCAGCACACATCACCACATTTTTGGTGTTTTGGATCCATTCCTGGTATAAAATATTTCACAGCAGAGGTCTGGGCAAATGAAAAGCTCACTTGTTTTGAAGCATCAGGTCAACCACCCTGCAGAGCATGGCCCCCATCCCACCATCTCACAGACCTGCCCGTGAGCAGGTAAAGGATGGAGACGCTGGGCCAGGCTCATATTCCCTTAGAAGTTAAGCACATGGTGCTGCCCAGCATCACCTGGAGGGATATGAGGATGAAAGACTTCATGCCAAGCAAAGCAACTTCATCTGTTAACATCAGCCATCCCCACCCAGGTCTTGAGCAGGGGACGTTGCAGGAATTTGCTGGAACTACTCAACAGCCGTGTTTATGCTGTGCTCCAGTAGCTTTGGCCAGAAGCAACTGTGCTGTCAGGCTGCCCAAAATTCTTTACCCCCCAAAAAATCATTTCTTTGGGTAAATATCCGCACGTTCTCAAGCAAAGAAAGGGTGGCGGGCTGTGTCCCATGCCAGAGATTTCTGGCTTGTTAACTATAAGCTGTCTGGTTGGGAAACAATCCCATAGCACAGGTTCATGGACAACGAGGATGAAAAGGATCCCAAGAGACCACCCGGTCCCTGACACGGCGAGTTAGCTCTGGGAGAAAGCTCCACCGCTGCTGCATGCAAACCTGCTCATGGACCACGGGGATGTGAGGATGCTCTGGTACCAGGCACGGTCACGCTGCTGGGGAGACTCAGCCCGACCGCGAGCAGCCCAGCACTTGGTCTTGAGCTGAAGCAGTGGAAAAGCTCATTACCACCACGCAGGTGTGAGTCTCTGAACTTCAGCAGGGATACTGGCTGCTAAAATATCTGCTCAGGACCCATCTCTGTGATGGGGCAGAGGCGGCTTCACGGGCTGCACCCCAGGCAACCCCCCTCCCTTCCCAGCCTGTCTCAGAGCACACACTTCCAGCGGAAACCTGAACCTTATCCCACCACTCAAAGTTTTACTAATATTAACTTGGGTCTCTGCTGGACAGCAGAAGGAAACGGTGACCCAGTGAGTGGAACCATCCCCGGGATGCCGCTGGGAGCACCAGAGCCCCGATACAGCACAGGGACCACAGCATCTGCATCACCCCACTAACTGGGGGCACAGTACTCTTTGGGAAAAGCAGGCAATCCTGTGGGAAACCAGGGCCTGGAGCCAGCAGAAAGGTTCACCACAGCGTGCCTGGGCGGCTGGCCCCGACCCTCGACTAAACAGAAGGGAAGCGGGGAGGTTTCAGGCCATGCTGATGGCAGCTGGGGAGACCAAGGGTAAAGCCAAACCACGCTGTTCCTCCTTGCAGTGAAACATCAGCTTGGCTTGAGGGCACAGGACGGGGTCTGACCCCACACTACCGTCCAGCACCAGCAAAGATCATGCAAAGGCAGCACAGGCCCAAATTTTGAATTTCAAAGGTATCCATCTGCATTATTTATACCTGTGCTTGCTGCCTTAAGCCTGGCCATCATCCACCCGTGGGGCAGATCCTTCAGCTCTGCAGTAATCAAGGTTTAGGGAGTTCAGTGGGCTTTTGAGCTTCCCAGCATCCAGATGTGCTCCTAGGGAGCACCAAGGGTCTCTGCCAACATCTGTGTGGGATCCCCAGCAGGGATCAGCCCTGGCGAGGAGCAAAACCTGCTGCGAAACCCAAAACCCGAACAAAGCCCATCCGAGTCTCATCTTGCACTCGTGACAGACGCAGGCAGGTCTGAGCGCTTCTGCAGACCACGGCTCTTTGGTGGAAACTTTATAAAATAGGATGGCCTCAGTCCAAAACTCAGATGGGTTTCCAGCAAGCGTCGGAGGCTGAGGGGCCCCAGGGAACCGTGAACCTGCCTGGAGCAAAGCCCCATGCACGGCACCTGCCACCGCGAGGCAGCCGGGCAGGACCCAGGAGCACAGCACTGTCAACACGCACACGCTTGTCAAATACAAAATACACACTTATCCCTCATGTCAAACTCCTTGTTTTGAAGGGAAGAGGGTTTCTACTCTCTACTTTGCCCAGGATGGCTTTGCACCAGAGTTTCATCTTGGCATCACCAAGAACAAACTTGGTTTCCCTTCAAGCTGGAGCACTGCCCACCCCAAACTTGCGGTTGTATGGAGCAGGAGAAGACATTCAGGGTTTTGGGTAGGCTGTGTTAGATCCCTTCCTTTTCAGAGTCTGGTACGGAGGTCACTTACCATTTCTTCCCCCCGATGTCATGCTGCTGCACTGTGTAGCCAAAATAGGCTTCCTTAGAGCCAGCTATGATTTTGGGCCTCTTGGTGTCAATGTTGAAGGTGTCACTGAACCCTGGGAAGAGAAAAGAAGGATCCCATCAGCCAAGGTGCTGGATGGTAGGAGAAAAGACCTTTTTTTTTTTACTGTGAGGGTGGTCAAACACTGAACAGGCCACCCCAACAGGCTGTGCAGTCTCCACCCATGGAAATATTCAAACCCCAACTAGACACAGTCCAGGACAACCCGCTCCAGGTGACCCTGCTTGAGCAGGGCTCAGACTAGATGATCTCCAGAGGTGCCTCCAACCTCAACCGTTCTGGGAATGCTGCTCCCCCAAAACACACAGCCTGCCCAGGAGGGCCCTAGGCAAGACAGGGGTGGTTTTGCCCCATCCCAGCAGCTCTGTGGCACAGCATCCCCATAGCCAGCCGTGGTGGACAGGAGGCTGTGAGACCCAAAGCCCACCAGCCCCACCTCACCTGCAGCCACCCAGCTCTCCTCTCTCCAGCACCGAGCCCACAAGGAGCAGCTAGCCCCAGGGCTGCAGCTTTAAGCAGGTTCAATCAGGGTTGAGAGGCCACAGCTGCACAAGCCCTGGAGGGCAGCCCACTTCCCCAGCACACCTGCGAAGGGCCTTCACCCTGGTAGGCACCAACATGCTCCTTGGAGCTGCTGACCTGGTGCCCACTGCTGCTACCAAAGCAAAAGTGTGTTTATGGGTCAGAAAGGAAAAAGTATTTTTCCTCTCGGCCACTGTAAGAGTGAATCAGCTGAAGGCTGGGCTACCAGAACGGGCATGGGGAGGGAAGACCACTGTCCTCCCCTCTGACATCTCCTCAAGCCCCCTGGGATGGGTGACGCTGCTCTGCAACACTTTGCTCCTCCAGCTGTGGAGCAGCAGCTGCTTGTGGTGGAGATAGCCACCACCATGTCACCACGCACACCAGCAGGGACCACGGGCTGCGGGTACATAGGAAATGTGTGGCCATACCAGATGTGCCCGGTCAGGAGCCAGTCACCCACCCCAGCTGTCCTCACGGGCCACCCCCTGAGGGTTTTACAGTACCAAAGAACCAAAGTTGGGGTTCACTTTTCCCCTGCAAGCAAAAACCGGTGTCACCGGGGGGTTTGCAAGGGAGAAGTGGCTCTGGAGAGGCATGTCCCAAAGGATGGATTCTCAGACCCGGATGGGGTGACTTTTGGGCTTAGTCCTCTCCCCAGGGTTGCTCTGGAGGGTGTCCCTTGCCGCAGGACAGCGGGAGCAGGATCCTTGTCCACAACATCCCAGCTCCGGGGAGCCTGGTGCTTGCAGTCCACGGGGGTCAACCTTCAAGAGCAGGTTGATCGCCGGGGAACAAATCCTGGGGGATGGGTCTGGCAGCTCCCCGCTCTGCCAGGAGCTGGACCCAGCAGCAGGGTGTGCAGACAGGGGCGTCAAGTCAGTCTCCCCAGGACTGGTCTGTCTCAGGGCTGCTGGAGAAACCCCTTTGCCTATCCATGGCTGTGGGAGCTGCCACGAATTGTGCCCACATCCCCCCCGCGTGCATTCGATGGAGAAATTGGCTGGGGGCAAAGACCACCCCCAGGCAGGGGGGAAGAGCGCTACCTGTGCCGAGGGGCTCCGGCACTGCGTTACCTCTATTAATGGTGGCCAAAAAAAGCTGCAGCCACCCATGTCCCACGTCCCGTGGTCCATGCCCCATAGCCAGCAGGTATCAGCCCCCAACACCTAGTGCATACCTTTATTCAGAGGCACGTACGCTTTGCCTCGGAGCAGCACCACTTTCAAACCCTCCATGGGTGCAACAGCTTGTTTTTAATTTACGCTATTATTTTCCCCATGGATTTGCTTAAGCACAGAGGGACACTGCCCGGGTCCCAGCAAGGAGCAACTGCACGGGAGACTGTACTGTAGGGAAGGATATGCAATAGCCGGGATATCCCAGCTCTTTGTTCGTCTTCGGGCAGAAAGTGGCTGCGGTTGCAAATAAAAGATCCTGGCGTTCCTAGTAAGGATCGCTTTAAAAGCAGCAGAAGGGTCACGTTTGGTATTTATAGGAGTATAAAGGCATTGTCAACAGGAGGTGCTGGGAATGCCACTTCCCAGGCAGAAAAACTCAGGGTGGAAAGTGTTTCCATAGGTAGGAATGTTAGGGATAAACCTGATTTTTTTCAGTCAAAGGAGCAAATCTGCAATGTTGGCTCCCTAAGCAAAGAACTGGAGAGTCTCGCCAAGGAGAGCTGAGGTAAGGAGCTTTAAGATCCTACAAAAAGAAATTCTAGAAAGCAGGGGGGGAAAAAAAGGAGATGGGGAGGATGAGAGCCAGCACATTTTGTGGTAGATTGACCTTATTTAACATTACAAAACAAATTAAAACCTCCTCTGAGTTAACTATTACCCAGTGGAGAAACGGAGGCCAGGACCGGCCACTGAGAGGAGCGATGGGCACGGGGAGGAGGGGAGGTTGTGGGGGGCTGGGAGCACCCTGGGGTGTCACGTCACTGCCACCGGCGAGTCGGGGTGACACCCCGCACCTCGCTGGAAGAGGCGGGGAGGTCTTTTGGAGAGGGGGTTTTTGAAGTATTTCAAGGAAGGTTCAATTGCAGGTAATGCAGAGGCATCCTCATCACTTGAGCGCAGAGCAAGCGTCAGAGAAGATGTGACGGGTTTTCCTCTGATTTTTTTTGCATTCAGCAGAGTTTTCTCTGATTTTGCACTGCGGAACTGCAAGCAGGGGTTTTTGGGGAGCGGGAACGCTGGGACAAGTTGGGGATCCCCATCCCATGGCTCCTTGCTTTAAGACCCCGTTGTGCAGCTGTAGCCTCCTGCAAAAGGCAGCCAGGCCGGTCGCGAAAAGCAACATAACCCCCCAAATAAATAGCACGAATTCTTCATTAAGTGCAAAGTCTCTGAACTGGGAGAAGTGCTGCGAGCTGCTCGTGCCGCTCACCGGTGCCGGAGCATCCCACTTGTGGCAGGTAGCGGCAACCGGGGGAGGCGATGGGGCTGGAAAAACAAAATGATCTGGAAAAAAAAGTTTCCAGGCAATGGATGGCAGAGGGGAGGAATTTCAGAAAGCCGACAGATGTGGGTGCATTCGAGGCAGAAAGAAAAAACATAAAAAAAATTGGAGAATATTTAAACTGGCATAAACTAATGGGAGCTTTTTGAGAGGCTGTCAGGAGATTTAGCAATCCGAAGAACTGAGTCTCATTTTCTTGTCAGGAGTGACATCACTGTCATAAATAAGTGGCCGAAAGCCACATGTTTTGCTTGCGATGCAGCCAAGGCAGGAAGCCTCAAATACCTCCTTTCCGAACTGGAGCTTCTGTCGAGTCCAAAATTTTGATTCTTGTCAGATCAAATATTGAAAAGAAAAAAAACACCCAAAGCACATTTGGGGAACAATACTGGGAATAAAACCCACCTTTTCTGCCAAAAAGAATAAAAATAAGTCCTCCCTGTAAGGGAAACCTTCGGGAGGGGGATGCTCCCGGGGCCTCAGCACCGTGCTCCTGCCCGTACCTCTGTCCGTGCCTCCTGCCTGCATCCTCCAGGCGGGCAGCAGGATTCACTGCCGGCAAAGGGACCCCGGGAAGGTGCCGTAACGCAGCATGTCAGTGCTTGCCGTGATGCCCCAAGGCTGCTTCTTGCTGCCATGAGAGGTTTGGGGCTTTAACTCCTTACCTTTGCTCCAGACCCTTACAATTTCAGGAGATGCAAGCCGGGCAGTGGAGCTGCCGGAAGAATTTCCTTTTTTTTCCATTTTTTTTTTTTGACTGTGAGGAAAATACAGTCAATGTTTCTGACTGCATCACGCAAACCCAGGCTGTTTCGCTGGCTCCTGGCACTCCCACAGCTCGGGACAGTGTTTTTAGAAAGAGGCCGAGCTGCCACGCTGCAGGACACGGGTGGGAGAAGCATCTCAAAGGCTGTGGCTGAATCGGGCCCATGGGAACCTATGTCCGGATCCGCACTGGCTCTTCTACACAATTCCCAAGGGCAAAGGCAGTTTGCCTGCTGCTGGGCTGCTGCGGGTCCCCAGGGGCAGCGCGGGAAGAGATATGGGATTTGGGGGCACTGCAGGTGACCTGAGGAAAAGGGTACGGATGGGACATGAGAAGAGCATGCGCCGCGATGGGCTCCTGCTCTCTTGCAGGGACGAGCGAGCTGCTCGCTGGAGGAGCCCCGGAGCGCGTGGCCAGGGGAAAGCTCACATCTGCCAAAAACCTGGAGTGTGCCGGGGTCAAGCAGCTTGGTCTGGCATTTTGAAACTTGCCTTGCTGTTCTCACTCCCTCTTCCTCTCTCGTCACAGGAGCCCATGCAGGAGAGGTGACGTCTGTGACGGGGCAGCGGGTCCGTGGACCATCGTCACTGCAACCCCTGCATCCTCAGCATCCCTGGGGATGCCACTGGCCACCCAACGCTGGGCTCTGGGCTTCGGTGCCATTGGATGCTCCTCTGCAACCCATCTGCCATGCACATTACTTTTTCTTTTCTTAGGATTGAAATATTTACCTTACCTAGAAAACTTTAAGCTTGATATAGGGCATTTGGGCAAAAGCTAGCAGGCCCCGAGAAGGAGCAGGGTGGGCTACATGTCCTTGCGCTTCCTTCTAGCTTTAACTCCCACCAAGCGCTCTTTGCCAAATGAGATGTTGAAAGCACCAAATTCCTCTTCAGGTCGCTATCTCAAAGCCAGCGTTTGTCATCAGCTATTAGGAAACAACCCGGGGTTTGGTGGCTGCTGCAGCAGTGGATGGGGAGCCAGGGAATACTGAGGATGAACAGAGGATCAGTCATCGCCGGCTCGTGTCTTGTAACATTCCTGGTTACCCACAAAATCTCTGACAAACAGCCCCGGGGCGTTAGCTACACAAGTACCTTGTGCTTCCATAATTCCAGCATTCTGGCCCCCCAAAAGCCGGGGAGGAGCCGTTTGTTGGCCATGTTTTGCAGCCCTAAGGAATGTGTTGGTTCTTCTTTTGCAGTTCATTCGTTAGCCATAACGCAAACGGCATCAAGAATAAATAGTGGCAGGTCTCTGATTGCCCCTTTCCCATGGAGATGCCAGGAAAGTGATCAGCTTGGGGGGGGTATGGGGATTGTTGGCTTCTGAGGGCCCCATGAACCTCAGGGGGGGTTGTTGAATAGATCTGCCCTGACCAAGCCTTGGCCTGTGGATGGACAACTGGTAGGTGGGGAGGTGGGTTCCCTCAGCCCCACTGCTGGGGCTGTGCAGCCACCCAAAATTAAGTACCCACCATTGGATTGGATTGGAGGGTCCCTTGGGAACCCACCTGGACAATCTCAAAGATGCCCCATGGAGCAAGTTTTACCATTTGGTGCCCCTTTAGAGAGGGAAGGAGCTGACTGCCTTCTCTGGAAAACCAATCCAGTGAAGGAAAAGAGATGCATGGTCTGACACAAGGGAAAATATTGCATCTCAGCACATCCTCCCCGGATCCTTCTGGAAGTCGCAGATTCCCTGCCAGCACACAGTGTCAACGAGCACCCTACAATCCGTGGCTACTGAAAGCATTTATTTCAACAAGCCGTGGGCCAGCAGCCCTTGCCTGTGCTCTCCCCTTTTTGGCCCAGACCTGCTTGCGCCAAAGCCTTGGGGAAGAGGAGCTGGCCTGATCCGAAGTTTAGGGACACCTTGGGTTGTCCCCAGGATGGGCTGTGCCCAGAGGCATGGTGCTGGGGTCCCTGGCCCTGCAAGGTGACAGCTGGAAGGGGACTTGCTGCCAGGCATTGGCATTGCCTGCCTCCTCCATGGCTCTATTGCTGGTGGCAAGTAATAGCCAAGGAAGCGCCAGAGGTGCCACGGTGCCTTCGGGGACTCCCAACCTGTGGGACGATGCAAGAGCGGGGACAGAGGCCGAGTGCAGGAGGTTGCCCCGGGGCCGCTGGAGAAAGCCAGGAGGGGGGTTTCCCTCAGGCAAAGCACCTGAGGGCACGTACCAGGACAGCCAGCTCTGCCCACACGGCGAAGGGACGGTTCCCAAGGATGCACATCCCAACCCGGCATCCTCAGCTCAGCCCAGGGCCCTGCGCGTCCCACACATCGCACAAACTTGCTTTTGGTCCGGATGGCGAACAGCCAGCATCAGTCCTCAGCAAAATGTATCGACCAATAGCCACAACGCACCCCAGTCCCGAGACAACCATGGAGCGCTGGGAGCATTAACCCTTCCCGCTGGCACACGGCTCATGTTTGCTGCAGCAGCGCTGCCATCGCTGGCCCCTTCCAGGCGCAGACAGAAACCCCCATGGGCAGGAACCCTCATGGGCAGAAACCCCCGTGGGCAGAAACCCCTGTGGGCAGGGACATCATCCGTGGGCAGAGACACTCGTGGGCAGGGACACCCATGGGCAGAAACCCCCGTGGGCAGGGACACCCATGGTCAGGGAAAACCGGTAGGCAGGGACACCCATGGGCAGGGACACCCATGGAAAGAAACCCCCATGTGCAGGGACACTCATGGGGAGGGACACCCGTGGGCAGAAACCCTGGTGGGCAGGGACACCAAGGCACAGAAACCCCCGTGGGCAGGGACACCCATGGGCAAGGACACTGAGGCACAGAGACACCCGTGGGCAGGGACACCCATGGGCAGGGACACCCAGGGACAGAAACCCCCGTGGGCAGGGACACTGAGGGACAGAAACCCCCGTGGGCAGGGACACCCATGGAAAGAAACACCTGTGGGCAGGGACACCCATGGTCAGGGAAAACCGGTAGGCAGGGACACCCATGGAAAGAAACCCCCATGGGCAGGGACACCCAGGGACAGAAACCCCCGTGGGCAGGGACACCCATGGAAAGAAACACCTGTGGGCAGGGACACCCATGGTCAGGGAAAACCGGTAGGCAGGGACACCCATGGGCAGGGACACCCATGGAAAGAAACCCCCATGTACAGGGACACTCATGGGGAGGGACACCCGTGGGCAGAAACCCTGGTGGGCAGGGACACCAAGGCACAGAAACCCCCGTGGGCAGGGACACCCATGGGCAGGGACACCCATGGAAAGAAACCCCCATGGGCAGGGACACCCAGGGACAGAAACCCCCGTGGGCAGGGACACTGAGGCACAGAAACCCCCGTGGGCAGGGACACCCGTGGGCAGGGACACCCGGGTGGAGGATTTCTGTTCAGCCCGAGGCGGAGTTGCCGATTTGCCACATCCCCCAGCTACGCTCTGCAATACCCGACATAGCTCCACGAGGGCAGATGGCCCCCCGGGCTCGGTCGCCCACGTAGGCAGGGCCGGGGCCGCGGCCGCCGTCCCGGTGCCGGCGCGATGGGCCACGGCAGCTCCACGCAGGCAGCCCCGCGCCCCGCCGCCATGCAGGGAGCGGACACATGTTCCCTATTAAGCAAAGAAAGGCAGCTCCGCTGCGGCTGGCTTTAAAGGATCGAGCAACAGTGCAATTAGAAAGGGGAAAAAAACAAAACATAAAAGAAGTTAAAAAAAAAACAAAAACAAAACCAAACAAAACCCCCCCAACAAACTGAAACCCCAGCGTGCTTTTCTATCGGACTGTTTAGAAACGTTTGCAGTGGGAGAAGCGCTGCCGGCTGGCGGGGAGGCGTGAGCCGGTGGCAGCGCTTCTGGTAGCAAGGAAAAGCCCTTTTTTCCCCCATTTACAGCACGGAGCAGTCCCAGCCTGGCTGCTCCGAGCCTGGGCTGCGTGCGGGAGGATGCCAGATGTAACTGCCGCAAAACCGACCGCTGCCGGGGAGTCTCCTTCTGCGAGAAGCGAGCCCAAGCGCGCCGGCCAGGGGCCAGCAAGAGGCATAACCCCCCCCTGCCGCGCCAGTCCCCGGCTGGGCTCGTCCCGCAGGCACTGAGCCGTACGGGGGAAGCTGCAGGCTCGCCTCCTGAAACCAAACGCTTCCCTAAAACCTCTTCTAACTTATTTAACCCCAAGCAATTTTGTTTTGCGCAGCCCCCTGCGGTGCAACGGGACAAACCACCTGTGGGTCACAAAAGTTAACTCTAGGTAAAAGGGCCTGACTTTATTTTGGGAGGGCTTTTTTTTCCTTCCCCGCCATCTGGTGCTACAGTAAAGCACTAACTAATCCCGCCCCAAGTGCAGCCCAGCCGAGGAAGGGGGCCGGGAGCTCGCCGCGCTGCCCGCTCGTTCCTGGGAGCCCATCAAAGATCTCCATCCCTTTCAACTCCCCTTCGCCTGCCTCGGAGGCGCCGGCCTCGCTCCCTCCCTCCTGCTCCCTGGAAGACTTTTCCGGCAGCCTTATTAACCCTGGGCTTTCTCCAGCACCTTTCCCAGATAAGCAAAAGTTATTCCCGGTTCCTTTCCTCTCGCCTGGGGAATTGGGGTGGGCGCAGGAGGGGGAGCGGGCGCTTACCGGGCAGGAGGCAGAGGGAGCAGGCGAGGAGCATCCCGCTGGGGAGGTCCATGGGAGCGCCGGCTGCCCCGCTCCCCGGCCCCGAGCATCCGCGGGAGGCAGCCAGCCAGACTGGTAGCCTCGCTCGCAGAGCCCTTTCCTTATCCCCAGCCTTTCCCGGCTCCCTGACAGAAGGCGAGCATTGGGAGGGAGTGGGAGGGACGAGAGAAACTTGTAGGAGGTACAGCAGGACGGGAGAGGGGACAGCCTTCGCACGGCGGCGGCACCCTTTAGGGATCGGCTTCCCAGCGGGGCTGTGATGGCTGGGAACAACAACCCCACGGCAGAACCCTGGTCTTCTCCCTGCCACCCTGCTGGGGTCCCCTGGGGACACCCCTCCCTGATGGGGGCTTGGGGACGGAAGGTCTGCACGGCGTCACTGATGGTTGTGGGGTGCCATCTCTGGCCGTG